>NC_058132.1:407444390-407544155 GCF_016433145.1 Gracilinanus agilis | reverse complement strand
CTTCCTTCCTTCCTTCCTTCCTTCCTTCCTTCCTTCCTTCCTTCCTTCCTTCCTTCCTTCCTTCCTTCCTTCCTTCCTTCCTTCCTTCCTTCCTTCCTCTTTTTACCTTCTGTCTTAGAATTGATACCATGTATCAATTCCAAGGCAGAAGAACAGTAAGGGCTAGGCAATGGGGCTCAAGTGACTTGCCCAGGGTCACACAGCTAGAAAATATCTGAGGTCAGATTTGAACCCAGAATCTCCTATCTCCAGGTCTGATCTCTAGCCACCAAGTCTTCTAGCTGCCCCTGCATTGCTCTTAATACAAAAGGGTCCTCCATCCTTGTTCTCCCAGTAAATAGAATCCTTGAAGAAAGAAAAGAGAAAGTAATAATGAGAAAATACAAGAAAGCAAATAGTATTGAGCATTTTACCTTATAAATGCTACAATAAATTTCCCTTTTCCCCATTTTCCACAAAATGGAAAGTTCAATTTTATTAATTTTGTAGTGTACCATAAATGCTCTTCTCAATAATATTTATAACTAGTTGAAACATATAGGCGAATCATGTACCTGTCTGATCTTAGTTTTCCTTATATCTGAAATAAGGATGACCTTTGACATCTCTGCCAGCCTTGACTTTCTGTGATTCTATAACTTTGAGGTAGGATCAGTTCTGAAGTACCTTCTAAATTGGCAAAGATTGAGCTTAGTTTAATTCAGCAGACACTGAATATACCTCTTCTTTGGACCAAGCACTGTTCTATCCCCTTGTGGAGTTTTAGTTTTGTGTTTTATGGTACTGGAATCCCTTGAAAGCTGATAATCCATATATAGCTTAAAACTGAACTGCATTTATCTGCAGAGATATTTTTTCTTAAAGAAATTAAGCTTCTTTAGATATTAAGGTTCAACCCCATTGCTTCCCTAAAATCTCGTAGCATTGAAACTAGGTCACCATAAGATATTTATTCCTTTTTCTAAGCAGAGAATAGCTTCACTCAGAGTCAGGATTCTTCTGCTTTCTCAGGCCTCTTGACAGGTCCTGTCTCAGTCCTACTTGTTAGCAGATGCTAGACCATAGGAAACAACTGAAATAGCCAACCCTTTGAGGGAGGAATAAATTGGTCTTTCTCCTTTTGCCAAAGTATGGACTAGGTTTAGTCATCCACACCTCTTTATGTTTTCGGCCTAATGCTTCCTTCCTTCTCTTCCCCCCACCCCCAATCAAATGAGAACCTATTGTAATCCTCTTGTTCTGGGTCCAGGCTTGACTCAGGCTAGTCTAGTGAATCAGATTTGGGACTGAAATGAAAGAGACTCTTGTAGACCATTCACTGCTTAACAAAAAGGAAGTTAATTTAGCAATAATATGGAAAGGGTATTCAGCAAGGATACAGCCTTGTTTTGAGTAGATATTGCCTTTGCCTACCTCTCTTATCTCCCTACCTAAATATGTCTGATGAGAAGGTTTATTGGGTCAGAAGGATCTGGAAGTGAAGCATCTATCAAACTTAAGGGGTTCAACTCCTCATAGGCTTGACTTTTTTACCCCTGGCAACTGGGGAGACCCATCAGTGGTTCAAACCCAAGGCCTCCCCCCATTCAAGTCTCAAGAACCCCTTTCCTTGCAACTAATAAGAAAAATTTGGGCCAGGGCCATGACATGACCCCAAGAGGTTTGTCATCAGAGGATGACAAGATGGTACACATTCCACCCTTTCTGCTATAACCAATTATGGGACTTGTCTCTAACAGAAAACTATATGAATCTTTATTCCCCCAAACTACCACCATACTTTGTCCTTTCCTCCATTGTGCATTGCCACCAACCTCTTTCTAAGCAAGGCTTTGATGAGAGAGAGACAGAGACAGAGACAGAGACAGAGACACAGGAGAATACAAGTATGTGTGTGTCCATAGCTACAGAGGTCATTTGGAAAATCTCCTTCTCTCTCTCTATTCCTTGCCCCTAGATCATCTTGTAACTGTGGCAGATGCCCCTCAGAGGGCAGAGTCTTCACTCCAGGGCAGGGATGAATCAATGAGAGGGGTCCTGTAGGAGTCGTACGGGATTAGCAGGCAATAGACTGGTTGCTATTGACCTCAGATCTCATATCATCTTTCCTCCTAAACCCATTTTTCTTCCAATTTTGCCTATTACTATCCAGCATATCATCATACTTCTAGTCACCCAAGTTTACAATCCCTTTTACCTTTTGTGCTTATTCTACAAATCTTACCATTTCTGTGTCCACATCTTTTCCCTTCTCTGTTTTCACACAGTTACTACCTCAGTTTGAGGATCTCATCATCCCTTATCTTGATTCTGACAAAAGTTTCCTCAAGAATAATAGCTAGAGTGAATAAATTGTGGTATCTGATGGTGATGGAATATTATGGTCCTGAAAGGAATGATGAACTGGAGGAATTCCATGTGAACTGGAAAGACCTCCAGGAATTGATGCAGAGTGAAAGGAGCAGAACCAGAAGAACATTGTATACAGAGACTGAACCAATGTGGTAAAATTGAACATAATGGATTTCTCTACTAGCAGCAATACAAAGATCCAGGACAATCCAGAGGAATTTATGAGAAAGAAAACTAGCCACATCCAAAGGAAGAATCATGGGAGTAGAAACACAGAAGAAAAACATACAATTGATCACAGAGTTCAATGGGGATATGATTGGGGTTTTGATGTTAAAAGATCACTCTACTGTGAATATGAATAACATGTAAATAGATTTTGAACAATGATACACATATAACCCAGTGGAACTGCTTGTCAGTTCTGGGATCAGGGAGGGAAGGGCAGGGGGCACGGAGGGGAATAAACATGAACATGTAACCATGGAAAAATATTCTAAATTTAAAAATGAAAAAAAACCGAATAATATCTAGAACTTATAAAGGAATTTCAAGTTTGCAAAGTGCTTTCTATACTTTTGATCCTCACAACAACCCCGTGAAGTAGGCACTATCAACACCATTTTACTGATGAGGAAAGAAGCTCAGAAAAAGTTAAATGACTTGTTCAGGTTCAGTTAGTATCTGAGGAAGGATTTGAACTTGTCTTCTTAAATCTCTGACACTCACTTTTCCCACTTGATAACTTCCAGTGAATCCACTGGGTCTAAAATCAATTGCTATTTCATCTTTATCTCATTTAAAAATTTTCCTTTTTTGTGTGTAAGCTTTATAGTACACACAATACATATATATGAATACATATTTACATATATCTATATCTATATATATCCTTGCATCAGAATATAGCCCTCCATCAGAGGCACCATACAGATTCAGAAGCTTTCCCAGGATCCAAATGGCCACTGAGATCATGAATTGCATTGGATTGTTTAAGAGTTTTGAGGATGAGATGCCAGAAGGAGAAGGAGGAGGAAACAGGTGGAGTGTGTGGGAACATTCTCCATCTTGGGAACATGTAGCGAGATGCTGGCACCCTGGCTTGTTTCCCCTAGCTCTTTCATTCAGAGAGATTGTGATGATTAAGCATTGTGTCTGGAGGTTGAGGATGATGAGGGGCTATGGTGCTGAATACTGAACAGACATAATTCAATAAGACTGCCTTTTCAGAATCATTTTCCCTTTCCTTGCAACTCTGAGCTGTGAATAATATGCTGCAATGATTACCTGCCCTTCCTCTCCATACTCTCTTCCGATGTTTATTCAAGAATGGCAAATAAAGTCAAGACCTTTAACCAGAGGAAGATAAGAAAAAAAAAGAATGGCCTTCCAATTAGAAGGTTAGCACTGGCTATAGTATTTCCAAAGAACTATGCTGTTTAATATCTCTGCTTCCTTCCAGCAGTTGGAGTTGGTAGCAGAGGCCACTGGAGATAATAATAGTGGCTTACAATAGAGGAGGTGTTTACAAATAGATGTGAGGAAAAGTGCATTCCATTCTCAGTGGAATGCTGGTAAATGTTTAACAACCAGATCTTCCTCCCAAATGTATACCCATTGCACTTTTAATTTTAATCTGCATTATTAACATTTTCTCTGTTACTTTTCTAAGTCTAGGGAATCCCCTAAATAATAGATCAAGACCTGGTTTGTGGCATTTACTGATCACACTGAAAATTTAACCGTTGATTCTTGAGAACCAGTATGAGCTGGATTCAGCACACCACTATCCATTTTCTATTTATTTTCATCCCCCTCAAACTGCCCCACCCCCCCACAACATCCTCCTTTAAAGCTAACCACTGTCCTTTCTGGAATACATAACTACTTCATAGTTTAAAAAAAAAAACAAACAAACTTGCTTTCATTGTAAACTTTTTCCTTTCTGATGTCTTGCATCTTCATGGAGGCTTGGCTCCCTTTTGATGACACAATTTCCCTGGTTTCCCTTTTCAGTTCTACTAATACTTTCACTCATACCCAGTGACTCACTGGTCATTGGATGGGAACTAGAATACTCTTGACTTCCCATTGCCATTTCCAGGATCTCCCCCAATAGCAGCACTCAATAACCTCTCTTCCTTTGAGTTTCAACTCATATTCATTACCAATTAAGATTTGGTTGGCTATTGTCTACCAACGTCCAGGATGATCTCTTTCCTCAACAATTTCAGTGCCTGACTCAACTTATATTTTTCTCCTCCATAACTCCTGCCTTCATACTAGGGGACTTCACGTACACATTGAAACTTCCTCAAACCCTTTAACCTCCCATTTCTTCAATGACCTCATTTCTGATGACGTGTTTCTCCACCCCTATGTCAGCTACATGTGGAGATGGCCCTCAACAACTATTCTATCTTTAAATTTATGAACTCTGAAATTTGTTAATCTGATCGTAAACTAGCATTTCTCTTCTCCCTCTTCTTTGCAATCTCATACCCTATTCTTCATTTTTAATATGACTTCCAATTTCTCTTCCCCTCAATTATTTCCTAGGCCATCAACCTTGTACTGGCTTCACTCTCCTTCCTTCCTTGATACCTTGGTGAATCAGATCAACTGTTTACTGTTCTCTTTTCTCTAGTCTCTTATCCTCTCATCCTGTTGCCCAGTTTTATTTGGTCAAACCTCAGCCTTGGATTACTCTCCCTTATCTTTTGCCTTTACTCCTAATCAAACTGCTATTGAATGAATCTGGAGAAAATCATTAAAACTGGGTTCACTGATTGGGTCCATTATAGGATTTTGTTACAGAATCTCAAATGGAAGATAATCCTTTTATATACTCCTAAATTATTTATCATATCATCCTATGTAGCATCTTCATCTCTACTCAAATCTCCCATAGCTTTATCTTCCTCCATTCTTTCAGCTAAGAACTTTCCTCATACTTCACTGAAAAACCAAGGCTATTTGCTCTCTTCACTTCCTTTTCACAACCTCACATCATTTAGATGCCTTCTGCTATTAGCTCATCCTTTATCACTTTCTCACATTAGGAAGGGGCCCTTTTCCTTATCAAGTCAAAACCCTCTTCATTCATGTGACTCCATTACATCCTATCTTCCCCAGCAGTTGCCCCCTCTATCAATTCTACTATCTCACTCCTGTTCAATTTCTCCCTGTCTACTGGTTGCTTCCTTATTATCTACAGACATGTCATGTCTCCCCAATCCTCAAAAAAATCCTCACTTAATTCTTCCTTTCCTACTACCTATCATCCTATATATCTTTCCTCCCCTTTGTGGCTAAGTTCCTTAATCTGAGAATCGTCTGCATAGAGTTGATAATGAAATCTATGAAAGCTGATATGATCATGAAGTGAAATACTATAGAGGGAGAAAAGAAGAGGGTCCAGGACAGAGCTTTGGGAATACCCACAGTCATCAGACATTATCTTGATGACAGTACAACAAAGAAGACTGAGAAAGTGCCGTCAGATAGGCAGGAGGAAGACCAGGAGAGTACTATGTCTCTCAAAAGACTGAAGAGAAGAAATATTCAAAGAGAAGAGGGTGATCCATACCATCCAAGGCTGCAAAAAGATCAAAGATAAAGATTAAGAAAATATAATTAGATTTGGTTAGATGTTTATATATTTAAATATATGCACATATATATTAAACATACAAATATGTAATAAATTATTTTTGATGGCATGTGTCTCTCCAAATGAATGATTATGGTAACCAACATTCATACTCAAATACACAAATGGATCTCTAATCTCATCAATTTGGGAGTACCCTCCAATGATTCACTTCACAACTCATCATCCATGCTTGGCTGTCCTGTGTGACTCTCATTCATGTTTTTTCCAAAAATTCAGCACAATCTACCAAAAATGTTTGAATGCCTTCCCCTTCCCCCTCCCAACATTTTCAGAGTAACAGTAAAGTACTCTTGACTATCCACTTGACTGACTTTCCTCAGTCTTGCCAAATATCTAATTTACCTTCCCTTTCTGTCATACGATTGCTTGAATTCTATTCCTTTTTTCACTTTCCTCATTGGTTTTATGTCATAACCTGTTCACACCCCTAAGGCACTTCTCCATTGTCCTCTGTGTGATGCTTACTTTTAGTTTATTTGAGCGAATGGTTTCCTGTGCCTCAATGCTAAACAGAAATACTGGTAAAATGTTTGTATTCAAAAGATGGAATTCTGCTATTTTGAGCTTATGAATATTGAGTGATAAAAACATATATAAAGAATTTACTGAATGCCAGGCATTGTGATGAATGCTGGTAATATAAATACAAGCAAGCAAGACAATCTTTGCCCTCAAGAAATTAACTTTCTAATGGAGAAGACAACATACAGAAGGATACTGAAAAGGAGGAATAGAAATATTCATTCGGGACCAAGAAGAGGAGACAGCTGGAAAGTAATGTGGAGGCCTAGACTCCAGAAAATCAGAAAAAACTCACTTTGAGAGCAGAAAATCCAGGGAATCGTAAGTCCAAGATTCTGATGGGAGGGGGATGCGATGAATCCTAAAAAGGACAGTATTGTGAGGAAATTAAAAGAAGTGTGGAGCCTAAAATGATATGGTAAAAAAAAAAAAAGCTCATCTATCAGGATCAGGGGGCCCCCAAACTTTCTAGTTTGTTCTAGAAAAGGGGAAAGGAAAAAAAATTCTCATGTTTAAGACTTATGTGTGCAAAAGAGATTTATTAGAGAATATTCTTTACATCTTTTTGGGAATGGGAAGTTTTGTTACAGTTCTCCAAATATGTACTCAAATTGGGATGGTGTGATGGTGTGGCATTTCCCTCAAGATGGCTTCTTTGTTGTAAAGAAAAAGTCCCATCTCATCACTGATGTGTGTTAGAGATTCTCCTTCCTTTAAGGGATTCTACAATGGTGATTTAGAAGAATCTTCACTTTGGAATTTTTGAGCAGAGTAATTGCTTGAAGGTTATGGCTTTGAAAGTATTCTCATTCTGCTTGAGGTTAGTGATCAAAGGAGACATGGAGGATCTTGTCTATGATCCCAGGTATAATGGGTTACTTAGATCTAGAAGTTATTGTGGAAATGGGGAAAACTTGATTGGTATCTTTGTGCAGTTTTTCATTTGTAACTTGTTCCAAGCTGTTCATGTTCTTCATGAACTCTGATGTTTGCTGATCTTCAACCACAGAATTCCAAAGTGCTATGTAATGCAAATTATTACTATTTCAGAAAAAAATACCTTTCCTTAGGTGATGACAGGAGAAGGAGCCAGAATTAAATATATAAAGAGATTCCTATAAGAAACTTGTTACAGATGGCTTCATCACACACAGTAATTTCCATCCATGACCCTTTACTCCAGTGAAAAATTTACAATTCAAATACAGGTTTGGGGGGGCCCAATCCACCAAAGTCTCCCATGTGTTCCAACTTGTCATCATTACTCCTCATCTCCTATGACATATAAGCTTACTTCGAGTTTCAGAATAGGTTCCACTGAAATATGGCCTGCCCAAAGGTTTTATGCTTGATAATCAATTTGGCATAACATATCCTCATGGATAGCTTTTGGAAAGGAGCAGTGGTAGCCGTAGACAATTGTTTATAATCTTCAGTTATTTGAGATCTTCCCTTTGGCCATGCTGACTTCTAAAGTTCATTCATTCATTCATCATTCTTCAAATATTTATTAAGCATCTACTATAAATAAGATACTATGCCAAGAGACACAACCATTTGTATGCAGTGACAGACATCATTGACTTTTGGTGCAAAATCTGATCAATGTGTGAGAACCAGGTCCAAACTTTTTACACACACATACATACACACACACACACACACACACACAAGCCCCACATGCATAATTTTTTCTTGGTAGTCTCCTGGGATAATGACAATGAGAAGAAACAGCTGATGATGGAAGTTTAAGTCTCTCCCCTTATCTACTTCATTTCTGATCATTCATCACCAAGACAAACAAATAATATCCATAATGAATAAATAAAACTGTCTCCAGAAACCACTGAGTAGCTTCTTCTTCATTCCTACTCTCCCTTATTCTCCACAGAATGGTTTTATTTTCTTTTTCACAGTGTCTCTCTGTTTCTCAGATCTTCTCATTGTACAACTAATTAATCCAAGGAGCCATTTCCTGATTTATGTTAGCTTTGGAACTCTATATTTGGTCTTTATTTCAGAAAAGGCTCCCTCTGTGCAGTATCATATGTTCCCTCCATAGGAAAATGGTTGTTTTTGTTTTGTTTTGTTTTTTTATTCCTTTGTATGGAAAATTTATATGGTTTTCTCTGTGGAGTGGGGTTCAGGGTGGTGGTGGGAGGTGACTGCCAACTAACCACTGGTTATTATGTAATCAAATTATTTGGGAGTGTGCCAGAAAAGGCAAAGAAAGAGGAAGGCATATTAGCTATGGTTGCATCAAATAGTAGCACAACTTCAAATATGGTGTTTAAGGCAAGTACAGTTTTTACTGTCACATTCCCAATTCCCACAGAGAATGCTTATTAGAAGCAGAAGTTGACTAGACACTTGTTCTTTACCACTGGGGTTTGATGATTCTACATGCACACAACAGAGAAACCAATCTGTACTTGGAACTGATGAGCCTGGTCAAATCCAGATGGTTCTTTGATTTTTACTGATTTCCCTAGCTAAATCAGAGCAAGGCAAATTACAGGTCCTTACTGAACAATTGTTATGGGCAAGGCACAGTACTAGGTGCTATGGGAGATGCAAAGATCTGTGAGCCATAGACTCTCTTCTCTATGAGTGTATATGTAATGGGGCTTGGATGCATGCCCAGATCACCTAAAATAGAAGTACCCATTTGGGAGATGCCTGGGACCCGCTTTTGGGAAAAGACAGATATTCAATGCTTCCCTACCATGTGGGTTGATATGGCCTCTTTCTATTGGCTGTGTAGCAGAAACTACCTGTATCTTTAAAAGCTACCACCTTAGAACAGTTTTGTTCTCTTTCTAGAGATATTAAAAGTCTTGTTCACTTGTATCATGGGGACCATGCACCAAATTGGTTAGGAGAAAGTTTACCTTTTTCTTCCCCTTCAGGTTTTTTATGGCCCTGAGAAATGGACTTTGGGCTTGTTCTCATTTCTTGTGCTCTTTATCAGTTTGGGATGTGGAAGTGTAATTCAGAACCTGGGCCATGGAGACCTTGGACTCAGGATTCCAGGCCAGATATTGTAGCAGGGAAACCCTGAGAAGTCAGAGTCTTAAAGACATAAGCCCAGGCTAGCATCGGGCTTGGAACTCAGTGTGACTGGTGATATATAGGACGTGAACTAAGTTTATGAACCTTGTCTTCCTTTCTTCCCTAGAAACTGAAATGGTGTTTGTTCTAGCTATAATTTTGAAGGGAATATTCCTCTACCAAAGCTAATCTACCTATTAAGGGGTTAAATGAAACTGGGGGTACTAAGACCCCTAAATGGAGGAGATACAATTGGTGAGGTTTGAGTCAGTCATGGAGATGAGAAACCCTCTTAATGCCTCCTCCTCCTCCTCTCCCCCCTTGTAGCTGGACTCAACCATCTCTGCTGCCACTGCCACGATGGTCTTGTTCCTCCTCACATGGATGAAAGAACTACCAACAGGGCTCAGGCTGCCATCAGCCGGTAGATCAGCCTGGAGTTCTGTCTTCTAAATCTACCTATCCATGTCTTACTACTTCAACCAAGATGAGGCGGCATTGAAGAACTTTCCCAAGTATTTCCTACACCAATCCCATGAGGAGAGAGAACATGTTGAGAAGCTGATGGAACTTCAGAACTAATGAGATGATGGGATCTTCCTTCAGGACATAAGAAACCAGACAGCAATGACTGGGAGAGAGGCTGAATGAAATCTGTATTGGGGGTAAAAATGTCAATCAGTCTTTACTGGAATTGTACAGGCTGACAACTGATAAAAACGACTCCCATTTCTGCAATTTCATCAAAACCTAGTGCTTGGACCAACACGTAAAATCCATCAAACAACTGAGTGATCATGTAACCAATCTGCACAAAACGGGGCCCCTGATCATGGCACGGTGTAATATCTTTTTGACAAGCACACTCTTGAAGGCAGTGACAACAAGAGCTAAGTCTCCTCCTACCTGGGAGCTGTGGGCACGACTCCTATGGTCTTTCATGCATGCATATTTTAGTTATCTGACCTTTTTACAATCTGTGCCCCAAACAATCACCATTTACATTTCAATGAAGTGACTTTGGTACTAATGAAAAAAAAGTTCTGAAGCATCCTAAGGGACAGGATGAATTGTAATATATCTGATATTACAAATGGTTTAGTTGCTTCTAGTTACAATGTAGGCTATTTAGACACATACGTGTATACACACATGTATGCATATATACATATATGTTCATGTTTACAGGTACATGTCTATGCATACCTTCTTGTATTATCGACACATACATACAAGTGTGTACACACATATGTCTCTAGGAAGCAACTTTGGGTGATACACAGTGAATCCTTTAGTTTATCCAGAACAATGATTTCATTGGTTTAGGGAGCTCCTGGCACAGGAAATCCTTCCGTCAATGCAGATCAATATCTTTCCTGTAACTTGCAATGGTAGAGAGTTGCCAGGGCACTGAGAGGTTTGATGACTTGACTTTGGTCACACAGTTTGATTGGGATGGCTGAGGGCTGACTCCAGAGAAGAGGCTGACTTGCTTGATTCTTATTTTCTTTCTGTTTTCTCTGCAAAAGGAGAAAGATCAGAAATGACAGAAGAAAAATGGCCCTTCCCCAGTTTGGCCCCAGAGACTCACCTCTAATGGAGTTGATACCCAACCCAAGAGAAGTAAGGAGAGATCCAGTTAATTGAAGGATAGTAAATAGATACTAGGAGATTTTTGACTTTGATGAATTAAACTCATCTGACCTAGATCAATCATATCTGTAAGTCCAGAAAAGTGTGTTTGTTGAGCCACTGTCAGAGGATTGGAAAGATCAGAAGTATCACAACATTGGAGAAGGGCAAATGGTCCAGTTTCTTAAAAAGAAAAAGAGTCTGCCAATTAGGAGACAATGAACTTCTCTTGAATGGATCATTTAAGAGATGATTGGTGGGGGCAGCTGGGTGGCTTAGTGGATTGAGAGCCAGGCCCAGAGGTGGGAGGTCCTGGGTTCAAATCTGGCCTCAGACACTTCCCAGTTGTGTGACCCTGGGCAAGTCACTGACAACCCACCCCCCCATTGGCTTAGCCCTTACCACTCTTCTGTCTTAGAACCAATACTGGGTATTGGCTCTAAGACAAAAGGTAAGGGTTAAAAAAAAGAGAAAGAGAGAGAGAGATGATTGGGAAGGGCAGCTAGGTAGTCTGGAGTAGAGAGGTCCTGGGTTCAAATTTGACCTCAGATACTTCATAGCTGTGTGAACCTGGGCAAGTCACCTAACTCCCATTTGCCTAGCCCTTGCTGCCCTTATGTCTTAAAACTGGTACTAGCACAGAAGGTAAGGGTTTGCAGGTAGAGGAAAGATGATTGGGAAACATCTACAGAGGAAGCAGTGATTCTAAAGATCTAGCATGACATTTTCAGGAAACAACCACATCATCTTTTTTTACTTTTTTATAGGGGGAGGGGGTTGCCCAAGATCACAAAATTAGAAGAAAATGGGAATGCTGCAGCTTAGACTTTTAGATAAATTCTAATTTTGGGTGAATCAAATACTTTGGATGAATTTTGGATCTAATTCTGGATAAAGAGCTATGGTTTGGCATAAGGATATTGATAAGCTAAAGTGAGTCCAGAGGAGGCCAGTGAGGATAATGAAAGGCCTTAAGTCTGTATCATCTGAAAATTTGTTGAAAGAACTGGGCATGTTTAGCCTGGAAAAGAGAGATCTGAGTGTCAGGATAAAGTGCTGGGCCTTTAGTCAGGAAGATACATCTTTTGAGTTCAAATCTGACCTCAAACACTAATTGTGTGACCCTGTTGGCCTCAGTTTCCTCATCTGTAAAAATGCTTTGTAGAGGGAAATGGCAAACCAATCCAGTCTCTTTGCCAAGAGAGCTCTAAATGAAGAGTCTGACACAACTGAAAACAACTGAACAACAAAGATAAAAACTATTTTCAAGTATTTGAAAGGTTATCACTTGGAGGAGAGATTAGACTTAATCTGTTGGTAACTGTGAACAAGTCACTTAACCTCTGTCTTCTCTGTTTCCTCGACTATAAAATGGAGATAATAATTGCACCTAACTCACAAGGTTATTGAGGATGAAATGAAATCACTTTGGTAAAGCCCTTAGGAGACTTCCGGTTCCGCAGCCAAGATGGCGGAGTAGAAGCCGGGAAGTTAGAAACCTTCATGTAAAGCGAATAGCTCGGCGCCTGACGTAGTTGGTGCTCCTTTCCCTTCCCCAGTTTGGTCTTAGAGGTTGACTCCTTCTGAGGTCGAGTTGAACAAGTCCTAGTGATTTTGTTTGCTGGAGAAACAGGGCGAAGGTTGCCAGTCTTAACAGTTCCACCCACTCCTCTTGCCCCCAGCTTGAGTTGCAGGGGCATTGTGGGAGGGGAAAAGTCTCTCCTCTCCCCTGCTCCGCGGAGCTCCTTTGTAATTGTGCCAAGCAGAATCCCTGGGATAATTTGAAGGGAAACTGAGCGAAGGGTGTGATGGGACTTAAACGGAGTTTTATACTCTAATTCAGATAAAAGTTTAGACGGAGACACCTTCCCGCCCCCTCAAACTCCATTGGCCGAACAAAAAAAGATTTTCAAAAGAAAGACTTTTAAAATGCCCAGGGGCTCTTCTCGGGAGGGTGAGGCTGGCTAAATACCGCCTGTCATCTTTAAAGAGGTGGCCGACCCTTGAAGCCCTTGCCCTTGGGGTTAGAAACTGCAGTGAAAAAGAAGAAAAGCCGGGAGCTTGAAAGAGTTGTAGCAGAAGTTGGGGACGGAGATGGCTCCCGCCAAGAGGATGCTTCACCACTACAGGCTGTGGCAGCAGATGGCGGCAGAGAGCAGCTGCAGCATCTCTGCTGAGATTTCCGAGGAGGGAGGGAGGAAGCCCAGAAGAGAGCAGCAGTAAAAACGTCCAATGAGAGAGCAATAGGATGACATCACCAGAGAACATCGGTACCTCCGCAAATTGAAACTACTCATGTATTCTGGCCACACTATGCTCCCTCTGCGTATGCTTCTCTGTGCGTGTTCTCTAATCACATAGTTCTTAGGAGACTGGATCTGGAGTCAGGAAAACCTGAGTTCAAAGCCAACCTCAGATCCTTCCTAATTATGTGACTCTGGGCAAGTCACTACACCTTTGTTTGCCTCCATTTCTTTAAATTTAAAATGAATATAAATAATAAAGACATCTTCTTTGTCAGAGTTCTTGGGAAGATCAAATGAAATAGTAATTGGTAAAACGACTTAGCACAATGCCTTCTTGTTGTTCAGTCTTTATCAATCCTGCCTTATTCTTCATGACCGCACTTAGGGTTTTCTTGGTAGAGATACTGGAGTGATCTGTCATTTCCTTCTCCAGTTCATTTCTATAGATGAGGAAACAGGCAAACAGGGTCAAGTGACTTGTTCAAGGTCGCACAGCTAGGAAGTGTCTGAGGTCGGATTTGAACTCAGGGTGATGAGTCTTCTTGACTCCACATCTGGAACTCTATCCACTGGGCCATTTAGCTGCCCTACAGGACATAGTAAGCACTATATGAATGTATAATCCTTTGCTTTCCTTCCTCTTTTGCCCTCTCCTGGTAGTGTGGGACACTGTACCCCTACATATAAGAGGTAAATCAATCTTTTCTCTTTCTTTTCCTTTCTTTCTTTCTTTCTTTCTTTCTTTCTTTCTTTCTTTCTTTCTTTCTTTCTTTCTTTCTCTCTTTCTTTCTCAATATTGCATTCATTCCAAGAGAGAAGAGTAGTAAGGGCTAGGCAATTGGAGTTAAGTGACTTGCCCAGGGTCACATAGCTAGGACATATCTGAGGTCATATTTGAACCCAGGACCTCCTATCCCCAGGATTGGCTTTCTATCCACTGAGCCACTAGCTGCCCCTGGTAAATCTTTCTTGTAACTTATCTTACTACAGTCAAGTGATGGGCAAACTTTCTAAAGAGGGGGCCAAAGGAAAGGAGATGCTCATCTGTCAGTCTGTTTCTAAGGCAACTCTTTTGAAGTTTCATTGTATCGTATCCTACTCATTGTTTTTGTCAGATTAGGAATAATGTCGTGGCCAGAAAGAACATTTCATGGGGCTGCATCTGGCCAGCGGGCTGTAGTTTGCCCATCACTATACTAAGCTATTTGTTTGTGAAACCCTGACTTCTCTGGCCCCCACTGTCTACAGGCTAAATATATTACATTTTACCTGTCCTTTAGGGGTTTCTACTATACTTAAGTGGTTTGGGGAATATCTAGACTCTACCAATTTCTACAACCCTAACTGATGGTGTTTCCTTAAGTGTAAGATTGGGTCCCTTGCACTCCAGTTCCATTTAACAGTCAGATTAGTTTTTTCAAAGCAATATTTTCTTCAAAAGATATAGTGAATATATAATCATTCAGCAAAATCTCTCTTACCCCTTGTACCATCTTAGTCTAAGGAGATGGAAAAGGGATTAGAATCACAGTTTGATTCACTTCCTATAATATCCCAGGTTTTAGGTCTAAAACTTGTCTTGGGCTCCAGTTCTAGGAAAGTGGGCTTCTAATAGCTTTCCTGCTGGACTATCAAGTTATGATATTCCACCTGAAATCCTGGTCTAAAATCTTTAGGGCTTGAGGTCCTAAGTCAGGAGGACTTAACACCAGCACCTAAAAGTGAGGACAAATGAAACCAAATAGACAAATGCACCAGACATTTGGGAAAAATGAGTAGAAGAAAGAAATCCTTTCTCTCCTATTTTGAGCTGTGGGTAAACTGTGATTTTTGCCTTTTAGATATCAGTAGAAAAGAGAATGTAGGAAAGGTTACAGAGTTGTCCCACTTTGGCTTATTCCAGCTGTGCAATCAATCAAAGGAAGCAATTCCCACCCACATAGTAGGAAAATGCAGGATATAGAGTACCTTCATGTTAGATGATCTGTGTGTACACAGGACAAGGCTTCCATTTTGAATTCATGTATCCTTAGTTTGGCTTACTACAAATAAATAGATCACTGAGGCAATAAATACTTTCAATCTAGAGTAGTCTTGGGGGGATTCACATGTGAGAACCAATATGGAGTCCCATCTAAAAATATGCAATCTCTTGCTTAACATCTCCCTTCTTTACATTCATCTGTCACAAGCTGCCTAACTTGAGCCTTATGGACTGTTGCCAGCCTCTTCTACTCAGATTCCTAACTGGTTCTTCCACATTAGTGCATTTCCTAATCCAAGATAATATACAGTTCTCCATTTTTAAAATATAAAACGTTTCTTAACTTTTTTGAAGTTTATACTATTCTTCATTTTATCCTTGTTGGAAATTAGTTCTATGAAAGAAAAAAAAGAAAACTTTTCCATCCATAGAAGAAAATAAGTTCTTTTCCCCAATTTTCTTCAACCTTTCTTAAATATTTTTTGAATTGTGTTTTGAGTTCTTCCAAAGGCTGAGCCCAATTTGCTGGAGTTTCTGATTTTTTTCTTGGTGTTCCTTGGTCCTCCTCTATTCCATTTGTTCTTTGTTCATTACCCGAATAAAAGTTGTTGACTGTATTTCTTTTTTCTTTTTCTGTTGTTTATTCATATTTTTTCCTTCTTTCCCTCTCTTTAATGGCTATATTCTTGCTCCTCTGTTTATTTTGCTAGATCAGTGAGTCTGGGTTTTTCTGCCCTGAAGGGGCTTCTTCTCAGCTCAGCTGATTAACTGGATTAGGCTGATGGAGCTAACCTGTTGTATTAATGTGCCCTGAGGCCAGATCTTCCCCAGCTGCCAGCAGAGGCTAAAGGTGAAAGTGAAGGTGTAGAGGCTGAAGGTAGTTACCCTCCATCTTCCTCTCTGCTCCTTTCTGCAAGTCCCCTCCCTGCCAGCTGCTGGGTCAGAGCCCTGAGCTTCCTGTGGTATGCTTTCTTGGTTGCAGCCTTTGCCCTGATATCCCCTCAGTCAGCCAGAGTCATACCACAGGTCTCTGCACAGTAGGTTGGGGAGTGGTGTTGGATCTTTCCCTTATATCTGAGAATTCATCTTTATCTATGTACTTTCAGGTTGAATCAAGTAGAAGAGACCTGTGGCTCTGTCTTGTTGAGTTTTGCTTTCTGTCTATTTTGTACACTAGTTCTTCTAATTGTTTATTAGCTCTGTGAGATTGAGCTTTTCTGCCCTCTGGAGGCTTCTTCTTTTCACTATTGATAAACCGGATTAAACTAGTTGAGCAAATCTGCAGAGCTGAATGTGCCCTGAGGCCAAAACTTCCAGCTGCAGAGGCCTAAGATGGAGGTGTGGTGGTGGAAGGCAACCTGCCCCTCTCTGTTTCTCTCCTCCAACTGCCTCCCTGCCAGCTGTGGTTGGAGTCCTGAGCCTTGAGTAGTTGTGGTTGCAAGGTACTATGTCCCTGTTGGAGCCCTCGCCCTGAGATCCCACTGACCACCCAAGTCTCAGCACAGTTGGGGGGGGGGGGAGAGGACACCGGGACTTTACTTCTTTCTTTTCCTTAAATCTAAGAATTTAACCTTCTCTGTGTACTTTTTAAATTGAATCAAGCAGGAGGGTCCCACAGCTCTGTCTTGTTGTTGGATTTGGTTTTCTGTCCCCCTTGAAGCACTTATTATTTTGAATGGTGTGGAAGGGTTTTCATAGAGGAATCAGTTTTTGCTGCTTCTAAGATGCCATCCTGACTGCCCCCTATAGAAGAAAATGGAAGAATTTAAAAAGATAAATGATGTCATTTTTGGAGGGAGCTGGTAAACTCTTTAATATTTTAATTTAAAACAAATTTTGAGTAAGAAAAAATGACTACAAAGATAATATTGACAAATTTGGCTCCCTGGACTTTCCCTAAACCAGATAAATCATCCCTTTTTTTGGTGCTTGGCTAGCTCTGTCTACCTGCTGAGATCTCAGTAGAAATTGATCTCCTCAGGTTGCAGTGTTATATAAAAATCTATTCAGGACAGGTCAAATAGAAAGCAACTGTTCACAGAACATAGCTTTTCTTCAAGAAGGTGGGGAGCAGAGTTCACTTTAGCATCAAGGTCTCTGATATTCTTTAAAATGCTATGAGAAAAGTGAGAAAATAAGTTGAGACCACAGATTGAAGTAAAAAGGAAAAGGAACAAGAATGGTTCTCTTTCCCCTCCATCTTCTCTTTTGTCTCTTAAGCCCCTCTCTTACTTTGGGGAGTGTGCTTGAAGTAGATAGAGAGGGATACAAGAATAAAGAGAACAAAATAGAGGATATTCCAGAATGATTTTTACCCATGAAGAAAGGAATGAAATTCAATAATTATACCTTTCTGAGCATTTAATATTTTAAAAAATACTTTCATAAACATCTCATTTCATGTATGTTGCTTGGGAGTATCATGTGATTTAATAGAAAGAAAACTAGACTCTAGAATATGTGAGTTCAAATTCCAGTTTTACTACTTTATTACCTAATGCTACATTTCATTTAGAGACTAGTAAATATAAAAATGTAATTTTTTGGTCTGTTCATTATCCTCCTCAAGTATATAAGGAATCTGTGAACCCCAGGTTAAGAGTACTTGATCTTTAAGGTTCTTAGTCCCTTCTAGTTTGTGGAGATTAACATTAATATGCAAAATACTAAATATCATATTTATGAATGTTTTATTAATGATAAAACAACAAAAGACTAACTAAAAGGTACTAACCAGCTTACTCCCAGGAACCAAAGAGAAGGAGGGAGGAGTTACAGCCAAATATAAAACAATAATGTGGCCATGCAAAAGTGAAGGCACAGGAGAGATTAAAGGGAATTTTGGGAAAACTAAGGGATTTATGGGGTTCATGTCCAAGGTTCAAAATCTCCATTTATACAAGTTTTAATAATCTTTGATTTTATAATACTGAATTGGGCAACTTCTCATGTCCTTTCTAAGTCTGAAAAGTTTGATTGTATTCTCATACTCAAACTAAGAGGGAGGTAAGACAAGATTTTTCATTTCTACTTTAAAAATGAGGAAACAGACACACAGATGTGAACTCACCCTCAAGGGCATGGGCTATTTCATTTTTAATGCCTTACCTCCAGCACTTGGCTACAGTTTTTAATGTGTTTTTTTTTTTTTTTATTGAATCCAGCAAGTTAATGACAGATTCAGGATTAGAACACAGGTTTCACAGTCCTTGTTTCAATCTACTACTCAGTACAAAAATTTTTAAAGGAAATAGCATAGACTGTACCTGAAGCCTTTTCCCAGAGGGTTTGCATAGATGTCATGAGTATCTAATAGAATGTTACTTCCTTTCATTCCACTTTTTACTCTAGAATTGACTATATCCTGAGCAAAATGTGAAAATTTAATCTACAAGATGTTTTTTCCTTTAAAATCTATCTATCATCATTCAGATGTATTCAAGAAAAAAGCAAATAAATCAAAATTAACCACTTCACAATTGTGAAACAGGGAACAATATCATGCAGTTTGCACAGACTTTTATTAGCACTGGGTATTTCTCTACCACCTTTCTTCTAATATGACCTCATATAAGAAGGAACCCAATAGCAGAATAGGAAAAGAAGACTAATGGGTTCTCAAATAGGGAACCACCTGTGAAAACATCATAGTACATGAATGGCATGCTTTCTGATCAGAGGAAAACTGTACCCTGTAGGGGTGAGACCATTACACTCTTATTCAGGAGTTTGCTGATTTCTATATTGCTTCCCAAACGTTAGAAATATTCTGCCTTTGTTTCTTTCTCCATAAGGAGCCACATTATTTCAGTTCACAAATTACTTTCTAAAGGGAGCCAGTATAATGGGGAATCGGTGCATGCTCAGGTCACTTAAGATTCAATTGCCCAAGAGAGAAATTCTGAGGACCTGGTTCTTTATGACAGAAGAGTTAGTGAATGCATGGACATTTTGTGCTAGCCTACCTTATGGTTAGGAGCAGTCTTTTTCTAGTGGCTGAATAGCCACTTTAAAAATTACTTGATTGAGGAAATTCTCCCTCTTTTCTACATTCAGGTCTAAGGGTGTCACTATGTGACAAGCTGGCCTGGGGACTACCCTCCCATACCCTCGTCTTGGGCCAGGTGGCCCAGAGAATTGGGCTCAGAGTTTTGGGCTTTTTTTCTTTGTCGTTTTTCACTTTGAGGCCATTCTATAGAGAATGGAATCATACCACAGGTACTGGGAACCTCAAGAATCCAGGCACAATGTTTCAGTCAGCAAGGGTCTAGAATACTAGCTCAGTGGAGTTTTAGTCTTGAACATGACTAATGCTCTGTAGTAACTGAGTTAGGTTATGAACTTAATCTTCCTCCTCTTCCCAGATACTGAACTGGTTTAGGAGAAATTTTGCCTCAAAATGTTGAAAATATTTGTATGTTCCTAAATCTTTGAAGTAAATATCCTTTTTGTAAAAGTTAATTCAATGCTAAGTGATTGAATAGATCTGGTTAAATTCACCAGTTCCTTAAAAAGGAACATAATCGGTGAGGACTTGAACCATTGCCAGAGGATAACAGGGTAAGGGAATAGAACATTGTAATAAAACTGGTCTTTAACTAGTGGGGCCAGATCAAACCTATTTTATACCAAAATGGTAATAATAGCTCAGAGTTCTGTAGCACTTTACAGTTTGCAAATCATTTTACTCAATACAATAGAGTGAGGTATGTAGTATAAGGATTTTTATCCCCACTTTATAGATGTGACTAAGAGAAGAGGTAAACAGGAGAATGTGAAATAGCAAGTATTATAAACTGGAATGATTACTCAGACTCTGGGCAGAAAGAGTGACATTCTGGAGAACAGCAGCAAGGTAGAATGTGTATTGCTATCATTAATTAACCAGATTTCACCTTGGATCCTTGTGTCTTCTATTCTTCTGCCTATGCATCTTACTAAAATAAATACAACCTCCACCAAGTGGCACCAAGGAGCCTAGTGTTTAGAGAAATAGAAGGAAAGGCATGGAAATGAGTTTAAGATAAAATGAAGTAGGTATCATATTCATATTTCAAAATCCCAAATCTTTTAAATAATCATTTCCCCAGAGTAGTTAACCACAAGGATTGTTGAAAGATGACAAAAGACTAAAACTAGTTTCAAATAAATAGGGAAGGCAAGAAGACATTAAAAAAAATCTTATCTTCTCTTTTAGAGTAGATATTAAGTATCTGTTCTAAATCAGAATAACTATAAGGCCTAGGCAATTGGGGTCAAGGGACTTGTCCGTGGTCACACAATTAGCAAGTATCTGAGGTCAAATTTGAACCCAGGACCTCCTATCTCTTAGCCTGGCACTCTATCTACTGAAAGGCAAGAACTTTTTTACTGTGGCCTACAGAGAATATGCTATGTTTGTATTTCTGTCAGTTCCATAGAACATTTATGTAGGTTGACATAAAAGTTGGTTTCTGATCTTAAGAAGAAAATGAAAGGGCTGGAGAAATGTATTTCCACTTTCCAAATTGTCAGGGGAAAAGGAGAAAAAAGCAAGAGAGACAGAAAAAGACAGATGGGGATTATTATCTGCATAATGAGATTAGGGGATAGAAGAATTTGACATAGAAAGAAAGCAAGAAGGATCATCACATTTGGAACTTTCTAATTGGTATGAGACTTTTCCTGTAAAAGGGGAGGGATGAAACATTTTAGGCTCAAATAGTTCCTTGTACTCTAAGAAATTATGATGGAATATCATAGGTGCCGTGAGCTAAGATGTCATTTAGTAAGGTTTAGAGATATAAAATTTTCTCCTAAGGACTCCTACAAAATGCTAACATGTTATCTCATTGTTGTCCTTTTCTTAGATGAATTATCTATTGTTATCCACTAATATTAAGTTGTTTGGATTCCTTTTTTGAATCTCTTCTTCAAAGGCTCTTTGATAATTATAATTTTTATTGTGTCATGATCAATAAAAGATATCTTAACTATTTTTGCCTTTATATAGAAAGTTCATTATGTTTTTATGCCATAACACATAATCAGTTTTATAAATAAGCCACATATAGCTGAGAAATATTTACACAAATATATATTTTTTTCTATTCTCATCCAGTAATTGTCAAAGAGCTATGATATACAATTTTTAGGAGATTCTAGTCAGGTCCTTGACTTCTTTTTTGTTAGACTTATTGAGGTCTAAAAGTAGTATATTGAAATCCCTAAATACTAGAATGGTTTTTTTTTTAAACTACTATTGTTTTGATGTATTTCTCCTTGTAATTAAATCAAGTTTTCCTTTAGATACTTATAAGCCATTTGGTACATATGTGTATTTACTTATGTTGGTTTTATTTCATTTTCTTTAAACAAACAAACAAATAAATAAATAAACAAACAAATAGATAAATAAGCAAATAAATAAAGAATTTAGATGAAATGTAATTTCTCTGCTTATTTCCTTTGGGCAGCTAAGTAATTAATAAACAGAGGTCCAGAGTCAAGAAGATATGACTTTAAATTTGGCCTCTGACATTTGCTAATTTACTAGTTATGTGACCTTGGGCAAGTCACTTAACCTCTGTTTGCTTCAGTTTCCTTATCTGTAAATATAATAATAACACCTATTTCCAAAAGTTGTCATGAGGATCAAATGAGAAAACATTTGCTTGTTTTGTTTTTAAATCCTTACCTTCCATCTTGGAAGCAATACTGAATATTGTTTCCAAGGCAGAAGAGTAGTAAGGGCTAGGTAATGGGAGTTAAGTGTCTTGTCCAGGGTCATATAGCTAGGAAGTGTCTGAGGTCAGGACCTCCCATCTCTGGACCTGGTTCTCAATCCACTGAACCACCTACCTGCTCCCAGGAGAGGATATCTGTAAAATGCTTAGCAAAGTTTCTGGCACATGGGAAGTGCTATATTATAGTGATTGCTATTATTATTATTATTATCCATATTTATTTTTATTATCTGAAATCATAATTGCTAGTCCTGGTTTTTTATTTTGCCTAAAGAATAACAAATCTGCTGCAACCTCTAAGTTTCTCTGTGTGAAGAATTCTTGTTTTAAATGGGTTTCTTGTAAGTGTAATAATTAAAATGGGTTTGACAAATATAAGAATTTTATAAATTGTTGTGGTCGTCACTTATAAAATTAATTCAAGTCATGAGGCTGATTAGTAGCTTTAGTAACTTTATTACAACAAGGTAGAAATAGTAAAAGGGGAAATGTAGGAAGGAAGTAGAAAATATTGCCTATAATTGCCTATCTGAAGAAATCCAGCTCAATTCCCACAAAGCTCCCTCAGGTCCCAATCTCCAACCAGGAGTCATGGTAGTCTCTTCAGCAAGAGTCTTACCAGTGCATAAATCCTAGGCAAAAGAATTCCTCCAATGCAGAAGTAGTCCAGCAAGAGCCACCAATGCAGCAGAAATCCAACACAGAGACGCCAATGCAGAAGCCCTCCCTTAGCAAGAGCCACCAAGGCATCAGAATGAATCAGAATGCCCTTAGCTGGCTTTTATAAGCAGCTTTCTCCACTTCCTCTCTCTCTGATTTCTAGTTCCTTTCACTGTGGATTAGTCTATTACATCTCAGGAACCAATCATAGTCTTCCAATTTGCTTGGAGGTGGGGCAGTGCTTGTGGTCTTTTAGGACTAACTAATGTTAATGACTAACGTAAGTGTGAAAGGTGGAGGATTCCAAGTTCTTGATTGATTAATCAAGTTAAAATAAACAAAAAGAGTTTAAATTCTCTTTCACATAAACAACATATTGCTGGATTTTGTTTTCTAATTTATTCTGCTCTCCTCTTCCATTTTATGGATGAGTTCACATTCGATTTCGTAGTTGTGATGGAAAATTGTATATTTTCTCCCAGCATATACTCAATTTCATCCTTTCCCATCTCTTTGTAGAGAGAAAGAAGGTGGTATAAGAAAAGGAATGTGATGATCCATGTTCGTGATCTGAAAATGACATGATCTGTTTCCATACCATTTTTCTTTTCCCTTAATGCAGACCTTGTTCCCATACTTTTCTTTCTTTTTAATCTTCCTTTTATGATCTACCCTCCAAAGCTGAAATTTGTTTTGCTGGTTACTACTTTCTCCCTGACTCTATTCTTCTTCTTAAAGCATTTCTATCCATTTTCCTTGTTCCTGGCTCTTTTCTCATTGAATTTAATGAATTATTAAATCAAACTCCTGTGTGTGTGTGTGTGTGCGTGCGTGCGTGCGTGCGTGTGTGTGTGTGTGTGTGTGTTTAATCCCTCTTTGCCTGGTTCAGATGAGAGTGAAATTCATGATATGACCACACCCAACTCTTCCTCTATTTTTACATATTTTTCTCATAAACCCCATTTAGTACAATATTACATGTTATCCTTTTCCTTGTTCCTTTTCTAGTGTATTCCCTTTCCCTTCCTTTTTTCTTTCCTCTCTTATGATAATCAAGATATAACAGAGGGTAGCTAGGTGACTCAGTGGATTGAGAACCAGGCCTAGAGACTGGAGGTCGTGGGTTCAAATTTGACCTCAGACACTTCCTAGCTGTGTGACCCTGGGCAAGTCACTTGACCCCCATTGCCTAGCCCTTACCACTCTTCTACCTTGTAACCAATACAGAGTATTGATTCCAAGATGGAAGGTAAAGGTTTAAAAAAAAGATATAACAAAACTACTTCCAATACTCGTCTTTCTTATTTGATTTCTTATATGAACCTTGAGATCATTAATATTCAGATTTCTTTTCTGATCCTTGAGGTCATTCATTAATATTCTGAAATATGTGCTTGTCTCTTCTTCCCCTTATTAGAATGAAAGCATTTTATCATTATCAGGTCTCTTCCAATTATTCAAAGGAACTTACCTTTATGTCTTTCTCTTGTGACCTATTTGCATTCCAGTTTCCATTCCTCTCTGGACTTTTCATTAGGAAGGGTTAGAAGTCATTTTTACTCCATTTCAGATCCAAGAAAGACCAGGTGACTCAAAGTCTAGAGTGCTAGATCTAGAGTCAGGAAGACCTGAGTTAAAGTTCTACTTTGGACACTTTCCAGCTATGTAATTTTGTGAAAGTTACAACCTCTTTCAACTTATTTTCTCATCTGTAAAATCATTATAATATGCAATAGCACCCACCTTCCAGAGTTATTGTAAGGTACAAATGAGGTAACACATGTACAATGTTTTGGAAACTTTAAAGCATCATATAAATACTAGCTATTTTTAGTTTTCTCATGTTGGGAAGCATTCAGTTTTGTAGGGTGAGTTATTCTTGGTTTGAGCTTTTATCTTTTGCCCTTTTGAATTTTCTTTTCCAAGCTATCATTATAAAGCTATATGAGCCTTTGGGTTTTACTATAGTTCTTTTTTCTTTCTTGTTTTTTTTTTATCTAGTTATTTAATTCATTCTATTCTCTTTCACCTAAGTAGCCATATTGAATCACCCTTTTTTCTCCTTTCAACTTGTTTGTCCATTAGTTTTTTAAAATTTAATTTTCGGCAACTTTTCCATAAAGGTATTTCTTTTTCTCATTCTCTTCATTACTAATCTTCCCTTTTTGTCTATTATTTGGTTCATGGTCCTTATATACTGGAATTAAAATTTTCAGGGTTCTTGTATGGTGCTATTCCTAACAGGTTCTATGTATTATGTCTTGTCTATTTACCTCCAGCCTCTTTTTTTTCCTTTTGTGCTTCAGTCTTAAATATTCCATTTACTGCCAGGTAATAGAGAGGATATTGTTCCATGATAAGAAATTTTCCCATGTCCCTTATTGACTTTTGCCTTCCTTATGGTATTTCCCCCCTATCCCCCCATTTTCCTTAAATCTCTTTTCTGGATCCATGCCCTTCTATTCTTCTGAGTGTCAATTGCCCCCAGGTCCTCTGATTGCCCTTCTCTAGAGTCAGAATGAGTGATCTCTCTAAGTACCAGACCCATTAGTAAGGTTTTGATTCAGCTTTATAATTCTCTTCTCCCATAGAAGCATTCATGAGTGCTATCCCTTCCACTGCTGAAATAAGGTCTTCTCCTTTTTTCCTACCTTTTCTAATCCCTTCTTTTGCCTACTTGATCAAGCCCCTGAAGGCTTTTTTTTCTTGAGAAAGAACAGGAGTTAATTTTCCCTTCATTATTCCATTGTCTCCTCTGCCTTGTTCTTTCTTTCCTTCCTTTTATGTATTGCCCCTTCTGTAACTTAGTCCCACAAAAATACATTGACTCACTTGTAAGTGGGTTGTTGTAAAATTTAGTCCCTAAAGTTTTAGGACTGTTTCTCCTCCATTACTTCAATTTGACTTCTACTTTCATCTTTGTGTAAGAATTTGAAAAGAAATCTCTTAATAGTCTCTGTTTTTATTTTGTTGTTATTCTTGATTGCTATATTTGTTTGTTCTAGTTCTATTTCTGTTGTCTGGAGGGTTTGAGAAATAAATTATTTCTTCAGGTCTAGATTCTTTCTAGGAATGTTTCAAATGCCTCTTTTTATTGAATATCCATCTTTTTTCACTAATAGTTAAGTTCAGATTTTCTGGGTAGATCTACTTAGGTAGCAGTAGTTTGTATTCCTTTGTTCACTGGAACATGCTATTCTTTAATTATTATGTCCTAAGTTTTCTTCTTGGTTCAGAATACTTTTGTGCTATTTGAACTTCCTTTCCTTTATATTCGAAAGTCTTTATTGTAGTTGCATGCAGAATGTGTGTTTGTTAGTAAAATTGTTAAATTCAACTATTATGCATCTTGAGGTGTTTTTTTTGGAGGTGTTCTATGGATGCTTCCAATTGGTACCCTACTTCCACCCCTATTCCATGATTGATGCTTTTGGTGATCTATGGTCTGAGAAGGTCCTGCAGAGGTGAGCACCCCCCCAACCCCACAATTACACAATGTAAAATACCTCCTGGGCATAACACTTCTATTGCAATGGAAGTAGCTATGACCACTGTGGTCTTAATGAACAAGCTGTGTTCAAAACAACATGTTAAGGTTAATGTAAATATAGATTCAGACAGGAGAAAATTTGATTCCATAGACACAGATTCTGCTTGTAACTTTATCCAACTGATTTATTTGAGTGTCATCAGTCATTAAAAGGATTGAACATGGGGGCAACTGGGAGGCTCAGTGTATTGAGAGCCAAGCCTAGAAACAGGAGGTCCTGGGTTCAAATCTGACCTCAGACACTTCCCAGCTGTGTGACCCTGGGCAAGTCACTGAACCCCCATTGCCTAGCCCTTACCACTCTTTTGCCTTGGAACCAATACACAGTATTGATTCTAAGGCAGAAGGTAAGGGTTTAAAAAAAAAAAAGAATTGGACATTCCTTTCAGCTCTGAAATGCTATGATTATATGAGAGTTTGGATGATTTGGCATAACTCATCTCCTGAACTGATGGTGCATTAGTCACATCTTGAGGGCTGTGTTCAGTTCTGGGCAACACATTTTAGAGGGAACATTGGCAAGCTACAGCATATCCAGAGGAGTGCCAGCGTCCAAACCATGTCGTATGAAGAGGCTCAACAGAAGGAACTGGGATTGTTTCACTTGGAAGAGAAAAGGCAGTGGAGAATCTGATCGATCACTGTCTTCTGATATTTGAAAGGCTGTCAGGTTAATAAAGGTTTTTGCTTTTTATATAAAAATGGAGATTAAAATATATATATACATATATTATATATATATCAAAAGAGAGAATGAGTACCAATATTAAAGAATACTCATATTGGCCCATCGTAATAAAGCCTTTCCTCACCGTGCTCTCTCTAGTGAGTTCTTGGCTATTGGGAGTGTTCAGCCAGCAGCCCACTGCACTTATCCAGGATGTAGCAGAGGGGATGCGTGCGTGCATCAGCTAGAAGCTTATCTAGGTGAGCACTATCATCATTTCTTCCAGCACCTAGCACAGGATCTGGCTCAGACTAGGAGTTTAATCAGTGTTTGTTGATTGAGGTCTCTTCTAGCACTGAGGTTCTTTTATTTAGTTTTTATTTATTTTTTCCATTAAACTTAATTTTAATATATTTGACCCATTTTTCAGCCTGTGGTTATATTTTTGGATCCTGAATTTATCATTTGGGTTCTTAGATTTATTAATAGGGTTTTTTTTTGTTCAGTTGTGCCTGATACTTCATGATTCCATCTGGAGTTTTGGCAAAGATGTTGGAATGGCTTGCCATTTCCTTTTCCAGCTCATTTTACAGATGAGGAAACTGAGGCAAACAAGGTTAAATAACTTTCCTAGTGTGTAATATAACTAGTAAGTATCTGAGGAAAGATTTGAACTCAAGAAGATGAATTTTCCTGACTCCAGGCCCGGCACTCTATTCCCAGTACCACCTGGCTGTCCAACATGAACAGTATCATTTTACTACAGGAAAGATTATATTCGCTCTGTTCCTGCTCACCTTTTACATGTCTGTGTTATCAGTGAATCTGGCAGCTAAAGATTCTAGATGAAGGTGATCATGGTGGAGAGTTTGGCTTGGAGTCAGAAGGCCTGAGTTAAAACCCTATCAGAAATTTACTAGCTATGGGATGATGAACAGGTTATTTAACCTCACATCTATAAATTGGGGATATTCTGTACTCTCTACCTGACCTGACAGGTTTATTGAGGGAATCAAATGAAATAGTCTCCACGCTTTTAAAAATTGCTCATTCCTATCTGAGTATTCACTGTGAACATATGTATATTTATTTCTAAATATATGCTCATCTGTGTATTAGTAATAACACACACAAAAATATTTATTTAAAGATGGTAGAAAATGAAATAAACAATATTTATAAAATATTTTTTCTTTACTAACAATACCCAAAAGATTCTTGTTCTGAAAATTTCGTTCATGAATATAGAGGCAAAAATTCTAAAAAAATATTAGTCAGGAGACTACAACAATATTTCGCAAAGATTATATATTATGATCAAACAGGATTTGTACCAAGCATGCAGTGATGGATTTAACATTAAAAAATGTTAACATAATTCATTACATTAACAAAAATCATGCAATTGTATCAATAGATGCAGAAAAAGCTTTTAACAAAATACAACATTCATTCCTACTAAAACACTTGAACACATAGGTATAAATGGATTTTTTTCTTAGATTTTTTAAAAAAACCCTTACCTTCCGTCTTGGAGTCAATACTGTGTATTGGCTCCAAGGCTGAAGAGTGGTAAGGGTAGGCAATGGGGGTCAAGTGACTTGCCCAGGGTCACACAGCTAAGAAGTGTCTGAGGCCAGATTTGAACCTAGGACCTCCTGTCTCTAGGCCTAGCTCTCCATCCACTGAGCTGCCCCCTTTTCTTAGATTTTTAAGAAGCATATATTTAAAACCATCAGCAAACATTATCTGTAATAAGGATAAATTAAAGATTTCCTTATAAGATCAGTAGTAAAACAAGGGTGTCTATTATTACCAATATATATTGTACTAGAAATCCTAGCAATAGCAGTAAGAAAAAAAAGGAAATTGATGCTATCATGACAGGCAATAAGGTAATAAAACTATCTCCTTTCAAAGATGACATGATATGTAGATATGTATATATGTATATATATATATATATATATATATATATATATATATAGAGAGAGAGAGAGAGAGAGAGAGAGAGAGAGAGAAAATCTTAGAAATTCAACTAAAAAGATAATTGAAACTATCAATAATTTTAGCAAAGTATTATGTTATAAAATAAACCCATATAAATCATCAACATTTCTGTATATCACTAATAATATCCTGCAAGAGCAGATAATAAGAGATAACACATTTAAATTAACTATAGATAGAATAAAATACCTAGGAATATATCTTCTAAAACAAATCCAGAAACTATATGAATATAATTATACAAAATTTTTTATACAAAGTCAGATTTAAGTCATTGGAGAAATATTCATTGTTCATGGGTGGGTAGAGCCTATAATATAATATAATTAAAATGACAATCCTACCTAAACTAATCTGCTTATTCAATGCCATCCCAATTAAATTACCAAAAATAATTTTATTGAACTAGAGAAAAGAAGAGCAAAATTCATTTGGAAAAAAAGTCCAAAAAATAAAAGGAAATCATGAAAAAATGTTAAAGAAGGAGGTCTAGCAACATATGATTTCATACTATGTTATAAGGTAGTAATTATCAAAATTGTCTGACACTAAGAAATACAAAAGTAGATCAGTGGAACAGAATTGACATATAACAAACAGTCATAAAACATTATAGTAACCTTGTGTTTGACAAAGATAAAGTTCCAAGTTTTTGGAATAAGAACTCACTATTTGGTAAAGAGTGCTGGAAAAACTAGAAAGCAGTTTGGCTGAAAATAGACATAGACCAATATAATTTACCAAGATAAGATCAAAACGTGACCAAGGTGTAAAGAGAGATACTGTAAACAAAGTAGAAAATATTACATATCAGACTTATGAACAGAAGAATTTATGAATAAACAAGAGAGAGAAATCAATGTGAAATTTAAAATGGACAATTTTGAATACATTAAGTTGATTTTTTGTACAGATAAAACTAATGTGGTCAAGATTAAAAGAAAAGCAATAAGTTGGGAAAATTTTTACAGATAGTTTCTTGAATAGAAGTCTCTCATATCTAAAACATATAGAGAACTTTGTCAAATATATATATATATATATGAATATGAGCCATTTTCCAGTTAATAAATGATTAAATATGAATAGACAGGTTTTGGATGAAGAAATCAAAACTATATAAAACTATAGGAAAAATTGCTCTAAATTAGAGAAATGCAAATCAAAACAACTCTGAAATATCCATTTCAATTGGCTGAAAATGATGAAAGGGGAAAATGACCAATGTTGGAGGGGATGTGGAAAAATAGGGATATTAAGTATGTTGGCAAAACTGTGAATTAATACAACCATTTTGAAGAGCAATCTGGAATTATACTCAAAGAATTATAAAACTATGTAGATCTTTTAACACAATAATATCACTATTAGATTGATTTCCTATTGTGATCAAGGAAAAAGGAAAAGAAACCATATGTTCTAAAATATTTATAGTAGCTCTTTTTGTGATGGCAAAGAACTGGAAACTGAAGGGATATCCATTAATTGGGGACTAGCTAAACAAGTTGGAGTATACGTATGTAATGGAATGTCTTGTGCCATAAGAAATGACAAACAAGATGATCACAAAAAAAAGCACCTGGAAAGATTTATATAAAGTGAGTCAAAATGAAGTGAGCAGAACCAGGAGAATGTTGAATACAATAAGAACAATAATGTATGGTGAGCAACTGTGAATAACTTAACCATTATCAACAAAGCAAGTATCCACGGCAAACTGCAAGGGATTCATGAAGAAAAAGGTTGTAGAAGGAACAGAGTCCAAATGCAGATTGAAACATACCATTCTTCACTTTATTTTCTCCATGGATTTTTCTCTAGTGTAAGCAATATGTATCTTTCACAACATGATGAACAGGGAAATATATTATCTGATAATCTATGTATAACCTATATCATATTAACTGCCTTCTTGAGAAGGAGGAAGTGAAGTGAGGGAGGAGAAAAAAAAGAATGAAACATAGATTTTTGCACATAGCTAACATGAGAATTTGTTTCTCTTGGATAAGCATATTCATTATAATTTATTTCATATTATAACAAATCACATATTATAGTACTCTTATTTTGAATATTTTATGTTATATATAAAAATAAGTGGTAACTCAAAAAATCCCATACCTTTGTCTATATTCATCAAAACAAAAGAAATCTAAATTTATTGGATGTTCAACATAGTATGTGTATTGCCTTGCCAAAGACCACACCACAGTTTAATGTTCTTATTCAAGCTAAGCAACAACCTTCACACTATTCTCAAAAATTTTAATTTAATTTAAACTTGCCTATATTTGAAATATGTCATCTTGTTGCTTAATGCAATACTAAAAAGTATGCATATTTGTGTTAGAAATTTGTTTTTAATATTTTGAAAAATATGTATATTCCTAGAGAGAATAATATAATTGAGTATGCTTCATTATTAAAAAAAATTCTTGGCTTAACTCTTTATGATATAGTGATTTGAAGGTCTAATTCTAAATTCAATATATTTTGATTTTTGGTTTTTAATATCTGTCCCAGCTAAAAAAAAATATTTCACAAAGCTACCATAGATCCAAAAAGAAGAAATGCATCATTGGCTACACTGACTAAATCATGATATTCATTTTTTAATCCCAGTGATGAATTATGCAGAAGTTTTTGTTGAAATTCAAGTAGTAAATTTCCATCTTCTCCTGATAGCATGGAGCAGGAATAAACTCTAGAGGTTGAATTCTAGGTCAGTGGCAAAGAATATGGCAGGACATTTACAGCCATATCACTGTGATCCTGGAGTGGGACTGAAGATTCAGAGTAGAAGAAGGTTGGGACCTATGGTTATATACCTGGGCAGAGAGCACAGAACAGGACCACACTAGAAGCTCTTTTGCTCTGACTTCAGAGCAGAGTCTAGAACCTTTCAGTCCAGACCTGGGGCTAGCACATCAGACCTATGTACTGGAGCAGGAGATGTAGACCAGGGGCTAGTTCTTGGCACTTGGTGCATGACACTTTTTCCTTGGTGCATGACAGTGGAACCAACCCACAGATCAGAGCTTGGGCCTTATAGCTAAGTAGTAACCAGGGAAGGAAGCTTGGGGCAAGAGCAAGGCTGAAATTCTATTCAACTGAAGATGAAGAGCCTTAGGACTTCTTGACAGGGGCTGGGGACAGCATCTGTCTACTGAAGCTCAAACCAGAGATAGACCTACAAGTATGTCACTCAGACTTACAGGTCATAGATTAGTCCTTGCCCTTGACTAGTAAAAAGTTTGCAACTCCCTGGCTCAAGCCTTTTCTGAGATTCTTGAAAAACACAGCATTCAATATGCAGAGAAGACAGTGGCAGTCCCCCTCCTCACCAATATAAAAGAGATTAGGATGAAACAAAGCCCCAACATTCTCCCTCCACCACCCTCAAGTTTTCAGAGGCTGGTCCTAACAGAAAGTTCTAATTCAGGGAGTGAGGCTATAAGAGTGAGTAAACAAAAAATATACCAATGAAAACATTATTGAAAAATAAATTAATGCTGATAGAGGAAAGTCTTGGGATAAGAATTAAAAACTTAGTAGAAGGGGGGCACGTAGGTGGCTCAGTGGATTGAGAGTCAAGTCTAGAGATAGGATATCTTGGGTTCAGATCTGGCCTCAGATACTTCTTAGCAGGGTGACCCTGGACAAGTTACTTAACCCTCATTGCCTAGCCTTTACCACTCTTCTGCCAAGGAACCAATACACAGTATTGATTCTGAGACAGAAGGCAAGGGTTAAAAAAAACACAGCAACAAAACTTAGTAGGAGAGCTACAAAACCTAACACAAATAATGGACTTCCTTCATCTTGGTGTAGTGGGTTCTATACATACCCAGGTCATCTAAGATGCAGCTATCCTTTGTGGGAGTTGCCAAGGACCTGCTTTTGAGAAAAAACATATTGGATTCTCCTACTATGTGTAGGGGAACAGTCTCTTTCCATTGGCTACAAGGAAACTAATTTTTTTCAGTTTTTAATTTTATTTTTAAAAGCTATTTAAAATGAAAAAAAAAACTATTAGTCTGAGAAATTTCTCTCTTTTCAACATCATTTAAAGGTGAAGGTCTGCTTTGGAAGGCTCCATGACAGGTTGCCTCTCTATGACTCTCAGAAATAGGTTTGGAGTTTTTGTAGTTTGTTTCATGTATACTTTTCAATTTTAGGTACAATAAGTGATAAAGTTACCCCAGATCCAGGGGTCTGATCACTTTGGAGGCAAGATTCCAGGAGAGATATATAGGGAAGCCTTGAAAAGTCAGGGTATCAGGACTCAATCCCAAGGCTACTTTGCACTTGGAACCTGGTGGAAATGATGCTATATAGGAATTGAACTAAAATGGGAAGCCTAAACCCTGAAGTTGGAAATAAGTAGATTTGGAAACATATCAGATACATGGAATAAAAATGAGGATGTTACTGCAATTGCAATTTTGAGGATAGTAAAAGAAAAATTCTAAAGATGAGATAAATATAATATTTGTTTTGGATATGTTAAGCTTGATGACTATGAGGTATCCAGTTTTTTATGTTCAAAAGGCAGTTGGTGATATCCAAATAGGAATGAAAAAAAAGGGAGTATAGTTCTAGAACCATCAAATAGAGATGATAATTGATCCAATGGGAGTAATAAAATCTCCCAGTGAGAGAATATGAAAGGAAAAGAGAAGAGAGCCCAGGATAGATGTTTGGGGGACACCCATGGTTAATGTATATGACATGAATGAAGATTTAACAAAGGAGATGCAAAGGAGTGGTCAGACAAGAGAAAACCTAGAAAAAGCAACATCACAAACCTAGAAAGGAGAAGGCAGCTAGGAAGAGAATGTGATGAACAATTTTAAAAGTTGCAATGAAGCCAAGAAGGATAAAGACTGAGAAAAGGTCATTAGGTTTGCTAATTAAAAGATCACTGGTAAAATTTGGAGAGGGCTGTTTTAATTGAATGATTGGGAGCCAGATTTCAGATGGTTTAGAAGAGAGGTGAAGAATATGCATACATAGAGATAGTCACCAGAAGGAAGTGGCAGCTTTTTTTTTTTTTTAACCTGGTAACTGAAAGAAGACCTTAAAGAAGGGAATACAGCAAGAGGATTCTTTCTTCTCCAAACAGAAAAAAAAATTTCAGGACTTACAGTATTGAGGCATTAGTTACCTTTGTTAGACATGTAAACTATGAGTGCTTTATTCTTATTTTTTATTATTTTTAAGTTTGAGTCTCCTCTTCTCATAGCTGTTGTGTGTATTTGTGAAATATACCCTAAATTTTTGGAGGGAATTTTGTATATCTATTTTTCTTACTATGCCATTTGAGTAATAATAGCTGGATATTATAAGATGCTTTCAGAGTTGTAAAGCACTACTGTCTAATTTGATGCTCAGAATAACCCTGGGAGGTAGTACTATTGTCATCTCCATTTTAGAGATGAAGAAATTGAGGTTCATGGAGGCTAAGTGACTTTGCCAAGATTGAACAGCTAATAAATGTCTGAATCAGGATTCAAACTCGGGTCTTTTGGATTCCAAGTCTAGCACTTTAGCTACTGTGCCACTTAGACTTCATTAAGAACTAAATACAACTGGAGAGCATAGTAGATACAGGGTTGGACCTGTGTTGGAGTGTTAGAGTGTTGCAGTGTTGGAGCCAAGAAGATCTGAGTTTGTATCCAGCCTCAGACACTTACTAGCTTTGTAAGCCTGGCAAATCACTTGATTGGCTGCCTCAGTCTACTCATCTGTACCCATTTTCCAAGATGGTTTATGGGGTACGGTTGAGGCCCGTGCTATAGATTCTTGGAGCCATGGGTGAGTGTTGAGTGCCGGGAGAGGAAAGACTGAAGAGCAGTCCTGAAAATTGCTCAGCAACCCTCATACCAGAGCTACTAGTCCTCCTTAAACATCCATTCATCTGATTGAGTGGATTGACTAATTATTATTGGGAAGCGCACTTGTGAACTATAGTGGTAGGAGTAACTGCCCTCAGAGTTACATCTAAAACCTGAGAATATTTACCCTTCTGGAAACCCCTGTTAACAATTAAAAGTTAAGAGAATAAGCTGAAGTCGATATTACAACTATATAAATGTGAATTATCACTTCCAATGGCAAAAAAATTTTTTTTGTTTAAAGCAAGAATGTAGGAAATTCACCTTCTCATACTAACTGTGTTTTCCCATCCTCACATTTGCTTTGACTTAGTTCAATTCAAAATAACTGACCCACAGGAAAAGAGCAGCCTGTCAGTGATCAAACCTATTCTTCTCAGTTCCAAGTGACTACAGGGCAAAGCCGATAAAGGGAGGAAATGGGAAAGAAAGAGTTGTTTCAGCAGCAGAAAAAGTAAGAAAAGTCCATTCTGCACCACAGAGGCATGAACTCCTTTGAAAAGTATGATCCTTGTATTTTATAAAGACAACTGCTTAAAACAAACCACCAATCTCTTTCATCCCTTGCCCAGTCCCAACTTTCTTCAGGCTGAATTTTCTTTTGAACACTATGTGCAGCCCAATGTTCTGAAAGTTCCAACATTGGGAGAGACTCCTAGGGATCTCTTTAAAAGAATTGAAAGCCAGAAATCCTCTGCTTTCAATCAGGATCTTCTCACAACCATTCCAGGGCCGTAGGCAACTCTGTTCTCCATTTCCTCTTTCTTATTGATATGAGAAAGTACTTTTACTAAGAGAATTAGACAGCATTGACTATGATGATCACTCAATAATACTAAAAAGACAAAAAGAAATCCACTTGAACAGAATGGTTTCTTATGTGGGAATTATTTTACAATAAACAGTTGTCTATTAAAGTAAAGGCCAAAATTGTCAAATTAGAAGAAAGGAAAAAGATGAAAAGACCTAGACTGTAATTATGAGAGCTAGAACTGAACCTATTGCTTCCAGGAAAATGGGAAGTGGATAAAAGTGAAGAAAATGACTTGATTATGATAATTTCTTAGAGAAGTTTAATTGCTATAAGGCAATTATTAAGATAAAGAAACCAAAAGACCCCAGAAACTGCTTCAGTAAACCAACATTTGATCTTGCCAAATGGAGAGATATGGTTAGCTAAGAATAACCCTGTTTATGACTATAAACTCATTTGAAAAATGTGGCAGCTGAGTGGCACAGTAGATAAAGCACCCAGGCCTAGAGTCAGGAAGACTGAGCTCAAATCTAGCTTTGGGCACTTACTATATGACCTTAAGTAAGTCATTTAACCCTGTTTGCCTCAGTTTCTTCATCTGTAAAATAATCTGGAGAAGGAAATGGCAAACTACCCAGTATCTTTGCCAAGAATATCTTAAGTAGGTCATAGAATTGGACCTGTCTGAAAAATTTCTCAGCACACATTTGAAAAATATTGTATTGAAAAATGTTAGAACACCTCTGAGTTTTTTACTTCATGCCTTACAAATTGGCAAAGATGACAAGAGCTGGAAATAGCCAATGTTGCATGAAAAGATAAGTAAATTAGTGCACTATTGATGGAAAAATATTACAAAGGGAGATGGTGGAAAACAAAGTTGTTATGTCAAAGGGGGATCAGTCTTTTATTCAGTTGCAGAAAGCCGAACAAGGTGGAAGCTGCAAAGAAGTGAATTTAGAGGGGGCAGCTGGGTGGCTCAGTGGATTGAGAGCCAATATACAGTATTGATTCTAAGATGGAAGGTAAGGGTTTAAAAAAAAGATGTGAATTTAGGCTTGATAAATGAAAAAATATATAACAGTCAGAATGATCCAGTTGCTTTGGTTCTAAGGCAAAAGAGTGGTAAGGGCTAGGCAATGGGGGTTAAGTGACTTGCCCAATGGTCACACAACTGGGAAGTGTCTGAGGTCAGATTTGAATCCAGAACCTCCCATCTCTATGTCTGGCTCTTAATCCACTGCCCCCACATTGGACACTTCAGCAAAGAATGAAAGACAACATATTGAGCATGTTAAGAGGGAAATTCTTATTCTGATGTGGATTGGATTAGATGGATTTTCGTTTATTTCTAACTTGGAAAGTCTGTGATTCTGGTCTTCTGAACAGTATCACCTCACACAATAGTCAACAGTGGTCAAGGGAAAGATAAGTCTGCATAAAACTTGGTATGAGACACAATTAAGTCAGATTATTCCAAGGATATGTCACATGAAATTGAAAAGAGGAGAGAATATAGATGAAAAGCAGGACAGATTTTCCTACATTTCTGTAGTGATTTATATTTATTATTGATGACAATGGAATAACAACATCTACACTTTAACACCCTGGTACCCAATGAGATTCTTAAAGAGATGACATTGGAAGGAGTAACTGGACCAGATTAGTTAAGCACAAAATAAATCTGAGTTGAAACTGTAAGAATGGGATTTGTGCAAGGGGAATGGAACAAAAGGAGCCAGAGAGACAGTTGCTGACAGTTGGTGACAGTTGAGACCAGAGAGAATTCTGGGAAATTCTCCAGAGGAAGGTGGAGGAAGAGAGGTCTTCAGGCAGAGGACAGGGAGGAGAGAGGAGGAGGATGTCCCAGCTTGGATCCAGTCCTGAGGGCTTCCTGAGGATCTTTCTTTGGAAATTGAAACCCTGATTCCCTGGTCAAAGCCATTCATTGCATCTCAACCATCAAGACTTCAGTCATCAAATTAGCTAAGTTTTTGGACTCCATTTTGGGAGCAATCTCTTAGTCTCCTTCACCCATTACCCAGCCTTGCTGAGAGACACCCTTTCAGTCAAAACTTACAATTATAGGAAAGGATAGAAATAGAAATAGAAACAGAAGGAGAAGAGGTGAGGGGAGAATCTTAGAAGTGGGAACCATTGGGTTTCCCACCTAAGTGATGGACCCCATAGGAATAGTGAAGAGGGTGCCCCCAAATCCCTCTGCCCTTCACCCCTTTCCCCATTCCCTGAATTGCAAATAATAAAAGCTATTCATCAGTCAGATAGTGTTCCAGAGTGCCTAAGAGACAATGAGGGAGAGGGGAACCACAGCTTGGTCTGGCTGCCTCCATCTTGAAGCCAGACCACCTGTTGTGAATTTAACTGATGGGGGGAGGCTTGTGTGGACCCTGTCCTTATTCAGGATCGGATTGGGGTACCACATACCTTGTCTTATAGGGAAGCCTTGCCCCCAACTCATTTGGGGTGACACAACAATCCAGGTAACCCAGTTTCAGGGTGACACCCTCTTAATATTCAGCCCCAGGGGAGAGCTGGAAGAGAGACTTATCACATAGACTCTTTCTCTTTCTCCTTTCTATCATAACATTGGTTACAGGCTCTTTTTAAAATTACAAAACTGACATAAAACTGAATTGAAACTTTGAGGAACTGGTTTTTCACATGATCTAAAGAGAAGGTAGAAAAGATTAGAAAAAAAAATCACAGATGGTATTATTGCTCAAAAAAAGTGACCAAACAAATAAAAACTACCAACTCACAAGTCTACTTTCTCATGTCTATAAAATTTTTATGAGAGCAATATGTGCATATATAAAGGGCATTCATCCTTGATGGAAAAATGAGAAGAGACCAGACAGGTTTTCACATATGATTTTCTACGGCAGACTACATATTCATAGCCTCACTGGAAACTGTAGAGAATACACTATGCCACTGCATTTATTGCTTTAAAAACAATCTATTATGATGCCAATGAAAATGGAGACTGGGACAAATTCTGGGGAGAGCAATCTAGAAACACACAAATAATTCACAAAATTGATTTTATCCTTTTACTCTGAAATCTCATTGTTAGAATATTATCTTGAAGATTTTATGAAAAGGAAAAAATAACCTACCATGTTCTTTTTAGGATTTAATAATCAACCAAGATAGAGTAATTTAAAAAGTTAATTGGTGTGTGATAGGATCAAGATCTAGCATAGTCCTCTCCACTCACCTAGGTCTGGCTAATTTTTTCTCTTAAAGGGACAAAGGAAGCTGTGCATAAGACTTTATTGGCTCAGGGGTGTAAGGTACAGGCTGAGTCTCCAATGATGCAGTTTTAATATTCTTTCCTGGTCACCTAAGTGGAATAGTTGGAGTGGAAGAACTTCAGATTCAGAAGATATCCTAAGTTCCCAGAGTTGACACAACCTTCTCTCCCAATAAGGTCAGTTTCCATATTAGTGTAATGGGTAAGGAGAACATCTAACAAGCTAAATGCTATAGCATCCTTGGTGAATATCCTTTCTATGCTATGACTAAGGAAATTCCATTTATTTATGTATTTATTCATTCATGCACTCACCCACTCATTTATTTATTTATTTATTTGTTTATTTGTTTGTTTATTTATTTATTTTTAAATTAAAACCCTTACCTTCCACCTTGGAGTCAATACTATGTATTGGCTCCAAGGCAGAAGAGTGGTAAGGGCTAGGCAATGGGGGTTAAGTGACTTGCCCAGGGTACACAGCTGGGAAGTGTCTGAGGCCAAATTTGAACCCAGAACCTCCCTTCTCTAGGTCTGACTCTCAATCCACTGAGCTACCTAGCTGCCCCTTCAGTAAATTTCATTTTGTTAACTGTTAAATGACATCTCATTTTTTTACTTGAATATACATATTTATATAATTTTCCCAATTATATGCAATAACAATTTTCAACATGTTTTCCAAAATTATAAGATCCAGATCCCCTAGATCCAGAAAAGATCTCTCCTTCCCTTCCCTTCTTCTCCTTCTCCTCCTTCTCCTTTTCCTTTTCCTTCTCCTTCTCCTCCTCCTTCTCCTCCTTCTCTTTCTCCCAGATAATAATCAGTTTGAGCTGGATTATAAGTGTATTATAATGCAAAGCATACTTTCTTATTGGTCATTGCTACAAGAGAATACTTATAAAATCAAAATCCTAAAATAAAAACACAAATAAACTAAAGTGAAAAATAATATAATTTGATCTGCAACTGATGCCAACAATTCTTTCTCTGGAGGTGGATAGCATTCTTTGTCATAAGTCCCTCAAAATTGTCCTGGATCATTTTATTGCTGAAAGTGGCTAAGTCTTTTACAGTTGATCATCGTATAATATTGTTGTTATTGTGTACAGTGTTCTTCTGGTTCTGCTTATTTCACTGTGCATCAGCTCATGTAGATCTTTCCAGCTTTTTCTGAAATCATCCTGCTCATCATTTCTTATATCACAACAATATTCCATTACCATCATATGCTACAATTTGCTCAGCCATTGCCCAACTTACGGATATCCCATGAGTGTCTTATTTTGACCTATTATTAAACCTAAACTAACAGGGAACTTGCTTAAGTAATACTTGCCTATAATTCTTTTTCAAATATAGATTTACCAAATACCAACTTCTTTTGTGCATTGGATCAAATACTGCTTGTTCTTTTTTATTGCATTATTTCTCTGTTTCTGAGGACTTAAAAAAGTTTTATAGTATATTTTAAAAGCAGGTAAAGCCTAGCAGGAGCACAAGTAGGTCTGTATACCAAGGAGATTTTTAAAAATAGAAAAGAATCTACATGGACAAAAATATTTATACCTTCTCTTTTTGTGATAGCAAAGAGTTGGAAACTGAGGAGGATGCCCATTAGTTGGGGAGTGGTTGAACAAGTTTGAGTATATGATTGTGATGGAATCCTATCGTGCTAAAAAAAAAATGATGAGCAGGATGCTTTCAGAAAAATCTGAAAGAGCTTATATGAATTGATGTAAAGTATCACTATACTATATTGGCTCAACTCAACTATGAAAAAAGGATACCCATCCACTTATTTAGTTTTTTGATTTCTATTAAAATCATTTTAAAGTTGTCTTTATTTAAGTCCTTTATATTTTTCTGTGACTTAATATCCAAATATATGGTTTAGTTTTAATTATTATAAATGTTATTTCTCTCCCTTGGCATGGTAGTTAGAGAATTGACCTTGGAGACCAAGGTTTTTTTTTTTTGGGGGGGGGGAGGATTGGGAATTGGGAATTAACACAGGAGATCAAGTCTTCCTTTTAACACATATTGGACATATGACATGAGGCAAGTTACTTAATCTCTTACTGTCCCAGGCTACTGTCTATAAATCACTGAACAGATGCTGATCACTTATAGTAGAGCAAATAATCTTATCAAGAATTCCCTCTAAGCACTTATTTTTGCCAGGCAGTGTTCTAATGGCTGGAGATCCAAATAAGAAAAAGATGATCCTGTTCTCAAAGTGCTGACAATCTGATGGGAGAAGACAATACACCAAAGGAAGCTGAAAAGGAGGGGGTGCACAAGGTATGCCTGGCAGGGGAGCTTAATATTTTTTGAATCACAACTAAGCAGAGAAGCCGATTGAAAAAAATTTTTCTTTTAAGTTCTGAGTCCTCTACACAAAGGAAGGCTTTATTTCACCTTCTAGCCCTTCAGTCAGAGGGAAAAGGCAAGTAAGAGCCCAGAGAAGATGTCTAATATCAAGCTGAGTGATTCTACATGATAATGAGATTTCTATTGATAAGGGACACATGACCTTTTTTTTTGTAGTTGAAACCAAGTGGTATAAAAACCAAGTACAGTTGCTGATGAAAAATGATGAGTAAAACCAATGAAGTAATAGATGTGATTCAATCAATCTTATATTTTCTACTTTGCAAAAGTTTCATATTATATCAATTTTTTTTAACTTCATAGTGTTAGAGTTTTTTCTAGTATACAATCATATCATCTGCAAAGAGAGATATTTTAACTGCTCATCTTTTTATATGACAACGTTATTGCTAATATTTTAAAGGCTATGTCACATAGGATCAGCCAGAGTTGACAATATTGCTTTACATCTATTTTAAGTGGTAATATTTCAAGTGTTTTTTAAAAAATAATATATATTTTCTTATAATTTCAAATGTGTACATTTTATCATTATTTAAAAAAAGATCTCCTGTAGTAGGTAGCATTTTTTAGAACAAATGAGCACACTGTTTTATTGAACATTTCCTCTACATTTAATGAAATAATCATGCACATTTTATTTATGCTTGATATAATGTGTTATATTGCTTGTTTTCCTGGAATCAAGCCATCCCTGAATTGAACTATAACTTACTTGAACATAATGGACAATGTTTTGGTGTGCTGATGCATTGTTTAAAGTATTTTATTTCAGACTCCTTAATGTTAGAAGCTTACAATTTTTCTCAGTATTATAACAATAGCTAACATTTATATAGTCTTAAAATTTGCAAAGTACTTTACGTGTATAATCTAATTTGATCTCCATAATCTTGTGAGGTAGAGACTATCATAATCCCCATTTTTACAAATAAGAAAATTGAGTCTTCAATAAATTGTCTTTGATTACACAATTGCTAAGGGCCTAAGGGAGTATTTGAATCTAGATTTTCCCAATGCCAAGTTCATTGTTCTGTCCATTAAGTTATACTGCCTTTCTAGTATCTTTGATGGGTTTAGATTTCACAACAATATTTTACTTGTAAAAGAAATCAGGTAGGCTACCACTGTTACTGCTTAGAAGTAGCTGGAATGTCAGAAGAATATTTACTCTTTAAAAGTTTGATAAAATTTACTTGTGGAACCATCAAGATCCAGTGGGTTTTTTTTTTCTACTGAGATTGACTTACTTAGTTTAACTACTTTTGGGGTTAATTTCACTATTTAATATTTCTTATATAATTATCCACTTTCTTATATATTCTCAAATATATTAGGATAACCCTCTATGATTTTCATTATTACTTTTCTTGTTATATGTTTTCCTATTTTTATTTTAATTGTAGTCATTTGGCTTTGCTTTCATTTTTATATTAGATTTAGAATCGTTTATTAAATTCATCAGCATTAAATACAACTGTTATTGGTTTTTTCTCATTTCATTCTTTTTTGTTTATCTATTCATCTCAGTTACTATTTTGTTTATCTCACAAAATTACAAAACCTAAGAACTGGAAAGGATATCAGATTCCATTTAATCTGAAGCAATAATTTCTTCTACAGCATCTTCAGCAAGTGGCTCAATATCTAATTAAAGTGGGGCTGAACCTACCACCTGCTGAAGTATACCATTCTACTTTTGGATAGCTCTAATTCTTTTTTTTTTAACCCTTACCTTCTGTCTTAGAATCATTACTGTGTATTGGTTCCAAGGCAGAAGACTGGTAAGGGCTAGGCAATGGGGGTTAAGTGACATGCCCAGGGTCGCACAACTAGGAAGTGTCTGAGGCCAGATTTGAACCTAAGACTTCCTATCTCTAGGCCTGGCTCTCAATCCATTGGGCCACCCAGCTGCCCTGGATAGTTCTAATTCTTAAAAAATTTTCCTTACTAAAGTTAATTTATAATTTTAATGCTATACCAGTCAAATTATCAAGAGATACTTTACCAGACTTGATAAAATAATGACAATTTTTTTTGGAAAAAATAAAAGATCTAGAATATCAAAGGAATTAATGAATGGCAATAGGGATGAAGAGGGAATAGCTCTTCCAGATCTCAAATTATATTATAAAATCATTAAAAGTATATGTTATTGGTTAAAAAATCAGATAGTATTTTGCCTCAAGTAAAGTCTAAATCTAACTCTCTTGAACATCCACTTGTAGTTCTCTTTCTGAGGTTATTATCCAACGCACATTTGAAAGTTAGAGCTCCAAGTTATCCTATGGGTCCACAGTCCTAAAATTAAAGCTAATGAGCCCCCACTGATACATTTGACCTTAATAATCAGCCAGAAGAAACAAATTAGCTCAAAGCAAAGGACATTGAGATGGCATCTTAAGAAAATAGGTATAAAATATTCCCCTAAAAAACCTGGAGTAAACAATTATACACAGTGTCAATGGAATGAGCATGCTATTGAGAGACATCTATGTAAAGAATATATGTGTTTTTTCTACAGACAGCTCACATCTCTATACTTTTCCTTTTCATTGCATCCTCAGATAGCTCTCCTGGGTATAGCATCTCTTCTGGGGAAGTCACTTATCTGAACTCACTGAGTCTTTTGCTTTCTAGTGCTCAGCTCCTAACACAAAGGGCTAACCTTTCTTTAATTCCCAAAGATCATACTCTTTATAGTTGTCTCTTCTTCTAGGTCTTGACTGAAACCTTATAGAATATAATTTTTTTTAAAGGCTACTGAAGGCATAGCCAATCCTTGGGTAACCAATGGCTATCTATTCTCTAATGCCATCAATTCTGCCTGAAGAATTTATTTTTAGGGTAAAAAGTATAAACATTTTTTATATTTCATTAAAATTTAAGTACTTGGTTGTCTTTTTTACCTGCTCCACCCTCTTCCTGTAATTCCATAAACTAAGTGGTGATAAAATCATCCCCTTTCATTAATTATCTCCTACTTAAGCATTTGCTGCCACAACAAGTTGGCATGACACATTTATCCATAGTCTCAGTTCCAGATAGCTTTCTAGTTACTTAGGGAGACTTTTGTATCATTCTGAATGCCTCCCTTTCCCCTCCCTGACTCTTATGCTTTATATTAAGAGGATCAGCAAATTGCCTACAATTCTCAAGCAATCTGAAAATTGGTCTTATTCAAGGCTCTAGTTTTACCTTTGGAGGTGGGTCTGGAGATTATTCTTAATCTCAGATATATGGTTATGTATAATAGAGATGGAAACAATAACCAAATGAATAGGTAACATGCAGAAATATAGTATATATATTTACCATAATAGCATATGCAAAACTCTATGTACTTGAATATTTCACAGAAGAACTTGTCAGTAGGACATGCAGAGTTTCAGATACCAACATGCATATCAAACCCTGAACTCACATTAATAAAATTTGTTTTACATGGGCTAGTGGAACACATAAGTCCATCAGTGAGATCCTTCTGGCTATGAGAGTAACTACCTCCCTGATTTTTCCTGAATCACTATAAATAAGTCTGTTCACTGTCTGAATAGTCCTGGCACTATTTTCTCCTTAATTTGCAGATGGCTGGCTCTCAACATCTAAAGGCCTGCTGTTCTAAACTCTGTGTTTATGGTTGGTTCATGAAGATTATTAAAGTCTTCCATGGGTATCTTCTGTTTTCCAGGAGCACCTGGGCTATGAAGTTGGACAGGAGCTGACTCCGTGTTGGCCTCTCTTCCTGTTCTGGAGCTGGTGAATAGCCCAGGTTATCAATTTCAATCTACAATGAGTACCCTTTGTTGTCCAGGAGCCTCTGAAACTATAGTATTAGATTAGGCAAGAGATGCTTAGGGGTTTGACTTCCCAGTTGTCTACATACTCAATGGTTCCCTGTTGCTGGAAAATATTTGATTGGGTTCTCTGACTTCTTAAGTTGAATCATTATCTTCTAGCAGTCTCTCCAAAACTAGTGAACAGACTTTTCTCAAGGTTGGTTTGGCTACCAATCCATCACTACTTTCCACTCATAGGAAGTTCAATCAGCTTCCCAACAGTTAAGTAACTTTGATGCACTTTTTTGGTAGGACTTTACCTATTCTTTGGGACTATTTTGTGTTAGCCAGTTGTCCAGTCTCTCCACAACTTGGAAGGGGTTTGTTGAATTGACTCAAATTAGCTATGGTTAGTAATGGAGTCCAGCTAGAGGATGAAGCTGGCTGTCCTAAAAAGGGGGAGGGGTAGGAGTGAATATAATTCTTCTTCCTCTCCCCTGGGAGCAGTTGGACCAGAAGGCAAAAACTGTTTAACTGAATCCCTTTTAGTTTAAGCTATGGAGGCTGTAGAAGCTTGGTAAATTCAGGGTCAAGTTGGTAAATTGACAGGGTATAATCCCACTGAGGTTAACAACTCTCCCTAAACCCTAAGATAAAATAGGTTCCAGGTTGTCTTCAAATACAGATTTCTCTCAGGACAGAAACTGCACCAGTGCCTAAATGAAAGGATCTTTTCTTTGGTAAAGTATATGGATGGTAAGTATATCCTAGTACAACTTCACATTGGCCCAGTAACTTAACAAGCAAAGGGGTTTATTATTTTCAGGAAAACAGGGTGAGGGGAAATGGTTTTAGGAATGAAAGGGAGGTAAGCTATCTAAAATCTTTGATGAACTTGTTGACTACACATTCCCAGGGGAATGTGTTTTGAACAACTTAACTTCTATCCCTCTCACTAAGTAATCTTTCTTCTAATCTAATGTAACTAGGTTACTTGCTTGAAGATCTGTATAGAGATTAGTTAAGATGCTGCAATTGAGATATTCTTCCAGTAGTAAACCAGTAAAGTAACATTCAGTCCTTGAGGTCAGAGATGAGCTAACCAAAAGTAATCTAACTCTTCCTCCCAGCCCTTGAACCCACAAGGAGTGTGATCAAAGACAGTGTCCTTGAAAGTTGGGTGACCTAGCCTTTTATACTCAGGTTTCTAACTGCCCCACCTGCCCCCTCTCCTGGAGTTCTGGGGGGGCACTATGGAATTCTGTGAGGCAGCTTTGACCCCACTTAAGATCATGGATGCTACAGGTTGGAGTCTAATCAGTCTTTCTTATATATATTTTTTGCACACAAAGAGTATTTAATGTAATCCTATCCCGTCACTGGATTTGTTTTTCTTGGGTTCTCAAATGGGAATAGGGTGGGGGAGCAGGATAGAAGGGTAAAGAGGCAGATCTTGATTGATCAAAAGAAATAATATATTTAAAAATTTTTTTTAAAACCCTTAACTTCTGTGTATTGGCTCCTAGGTGGAAGAGTGGTAAGGGTGGGCAACGGGGGTCAAGTGACTTGCCCAGGGTCACACAGCTGGGAAGTATCTGAGGCTGGATTTGAACCTAGGACCTCCTGTCTCTAGGCCTGGCTCTCAATCCACTGAACTACCCAGCTAAATAATATATTTTTTTGAACCTCATAATCCTCTTACTTTGATGGAGACCACAGCTAAGTGATAAACCCCTCTTAGCCTATTTCAAATGAGACAGATATGAGTTATAAGATTCTGTATTTCTTCTATTTTATGAAATTCCAAAGTATAAATCAGTAGGCCAATACTTACTAAACCATTAGCAGGTATGGGCTATGTCGCATTCTCTTTGTATGTATGTACTAGAAATGCCACACGATAACTTCATGGACATTTTTGCTCTGATTTCAAAGTCTCTACTATATTTAATAAGTTACAATTGAAACACTCAACCTAAAGATGCTAATGTGTGGTTCTAGATTTTTGACTGTTGTGAGGTGGATTTTTGCTACCTCAGCCTCCTCTCTTATCTCATAATACATTCTTCTCCTCTTTACCAAAATCTTTATTTTTCTGTTTACCAATATCATCTTTGTGATATAGCATATAGTTAATTTTTGTGTATATTCCATGTGAATTTGAAAAAGAAAATGTATTTTCTTTGTTTTCCCATTGAGTTCTCTCCACGTAGCTGCATCCTTTGTGATAGAAGTTGATTCCTGGCATTAAGTCCACTTTGAAGACCTCCCTGTTCTCTGGTTCATAGCTCTTACCCAGGTAGAACTTGGAGAATATCAGTATTTGCCAGTCCTAACAAAAGGCACCAGCTTCCCTTAGAAGCATGTAGGATCACAGTGCCCCAAACCCAGCATAGCTTTATTTTGAAAATAATAAATACAGGAAGTGTTTATGTCCAATTGCATAGACAAGAGTCCTCCTACTCCCCAAAAGGTCCACTTTCCTCCTAAATCTGTACAATACTTGTGGTTTACAAGGCATGCTGATAATTGTTTACCAGTTGGTTAGCCAACAAAAACTAAATGCATGATTCACTTTTAAGTTTAATCTGCCCTATTAACATTTCCTCTATTACTTTCTCAAGACTGAACAATCAACAGAACAATAAATCAAGTACCAATTTGTAAGATTGCTGAGATTTCTGATATTTAAATGCTGACACTGAAAATTTAAGTCAATTAAAGCCCAGTTGGCTCCAAAAGACTCTAAGTGATTCTCCAATAAGGGGCATGTTGGAGAGTGGACTCCTAGTTTCTCTTTCCTCTCCATCACCTGTTGTTTCTCTTTGCTCTTACTAGGCAGAGGTCATTTCCTACAGGGTCATGTTATTGTCTTCCATTGACCCGTCTCCATACTACAATGATTATTAAAAATGGCTTAACACGAGTCTTTAGTCATTGCATAATTTTAATACAAAGCATTAGCAACAAACCTAACCAAATGTAAATCTGTTTTTTCCTTTTAAGTCTATGATGATTTTGTTGCCATTCTCCTTTTTTTTTTTTTTTTACCATATACTCTCCATATGGTGATTCTAAATAATTACTTAACAAAAATAAAATTAGATCTTGGGAACTAAATATAAGCCATGAATGCTGTTTCTCTTGATAGAACAATAAGGCGTTGGATTTTTCACTTCAGACATTTTCTAGGCTCTTTCAGGAAAGGAGGGAGTAGAGAAACAGGGATAAGGCAAATGCTAGAAGACAAAAGAGTTCTCCATCAGAACAGTAATCCTTAAGTTGAATAAGTCTGTGTCAATAGAAAAAAAATAGAGCAAATAAGAGCAATGTAAAGGGGGAGGGAGAAATGAGGGTAAGGTAGACTGTGTGAGTGTTTGTCTGTGTGTCACATTACCTAGTAAGTCTTCTGATCTGTACTCTGGGGAGAGACTTTGGCAAACGCCCAGGCACATAGTAGATTGTTGAACAAGGTCAGCTTCACTCATCACTCACAAAATTTCATAGTTGGAAAATAACTAAATGACCATCTGCTCTGACCCATAGCAGAAAAAGAACCCCTAGACATGTGATTCATGATAGGAAAGATCCTCTTTGGAACCATGTGTTAAGAAATGAATTCAGAGGGAGAATAGTGAGTTATCATCCTTTCCTGTGGCAAAGACCCAAACCTTCTATCTATAATGAAACACACGAATGAGAAGGGAGAGAAGCCCATCTTACTCTTCCCTAATCAAAATGGCTTCAGCAGAGCAGTGTCTGGGAGAGGCTTGGGAAAAGAGAAAAAGGAGAGAGGAGTTAGCAGAAGTGAGGAAAATCCCAAAGTTGTGTGAGAAGTGCCTTGGGTCTGTCTCAATATAATTCTTCTCTGCTATCCCTTTTCCCCTTCATCTTGCTGAACAAAAAGAGAATCAAGCACAGTACTAAGTAATGAATGAGGATTTCCATGTGGTTATTAGCGCCAAGGATAACCACACATTATGTGTGCTTATTGAGGGGAAGATCAAAATCTGCTTTCAGGAGGAGCTAGAACTTCATTCTCATCCAGAAGGACTTGTAGTTCATCAGAGAACTGGTTTACTATTCTACCTCTACGAGGCAGCTAGATGGACAGAGAGCCAGAGATGGAGACTGGAGGTCCTAGGGTCAAATCTGACCTCAGACAATTCTAGTTGTGTGACCCTGGGCAAATCACTTAACCCTCTGCCTAGCCCTTACAACTCTTCTGCCTTGGAATACATAATATTGATTCTAAGGCAGAAGGTAAGGGTTAAAATATTGGTTAATAAATATTTTTTAAAATTTAAATATTGATTCTAAGACAGCAGATAAAGTTAAAATATAAGATAAAATAAAAAGATAAAGATAAAAAAAATTTTAAAAATCCTGCCACTAACACTCACTAGTTGTGTGACTGTGGGCAGGTAATTTAATTGCTTAAAGCCTCAGTTTCTTTATCTGTAAAAGGGAGATAATAATACCTATAATACTAACCTTCTAGGATTGTTGAGAGGCTCAAATGAGGTAATGTATGTATGAATTTTTACAATCTTCAAAGGGCTAACTAGCACATTATTATTATTATTATTATCTAAAATTTGTTCTCTTCTTGTTTGATGAAATTAAGATAGAAATAGTTCTGGGACAACTCCTGGGACAATCTTGCTATTTTTGTAAACAGGCCCTGAAGTGTTTTTACATTCTGTCAAAAACCTTCTAGTCACCAGCATGTCCTTATCTGTAACTTTAACTCTTCCAAACTCAGAGTCCTTTGTGAGGTAGAGAAGGAGAGGGGAGGGGAAGGGACAGGAGGAGACAGACAGACAGACAGTGAGAAGGAGGGAGGGAAAAAGAGACATTCTCTCTTCCCTTCCAGAAGTTCCCTCTCAGGAGCTTGGTGGGGGCTCTACCACCAACCTAGACTATAGCTGGACTAAGTGATTCTGAACTGAGTTGGTATTTTATACAAATATGTGTATCTGATATTTTCAGCAAATCACAATTTTTGGTATGGTGTCATCTTTCTTCTCCAATAATTGAAACACTTCATTGCTCTCAAGCTGATTAAGGACTTGTTCACACCTAGTTGATACTTTTGATTGATTGATTAAATAGAGCTGTCATTTTAAATTTTCTATGATTACATTAATTAGCGATGTACATGCCACATCACAGAATATCAGAGCTTGAAGGCACCCCAATGGCCATCTAGTCCAAGTTGTTCCTGACTGTGAATCTCTTCTGCAGCATATCTGATGAGTGGTCATCCAGCTTCTAGTAGAGAACCCTTGGTGATGGGGAACCCACATTCTCGAAGCAATCTATTCTACTTTTGGAGAACTTTAATTATTAGGAAGATTTCCCTTAAATTAACCTAATGTTTTCTTCTTTGTAACCTCTACTCATTGTTTTCAGGGCCCAGATAGAACAAATTATGAACTTATTCCATGAACTTCAAGTTTAAGTCTCTTCTCTGCACTAACTATTCTCGGTTCCTTTAACTTGACTTCATATTTCATGAATTCTAGGCTTTTTATAATGCTGCAGAACACAATAGACATCAGGATTGTTCCCTGTCCCTCCAACTCAATTAAAGATTTATGTAGAGAGGCATATTCCACACAATTATGGAGCTTGGAGAAATCACTAACCTCTCCAGGTCTTAGTTTATTTTTTAAACATACAATAGGGATAATATAATAATACCTATGTAATTAACAACACAATAGGATAATATAATACTTATTATAATGCTCCTAGTATCTATTTCATAAGGCAAATGTGATGGAAATGCTTTATAAACCTTACAGGGCAATTTGTGAGTTGTGATTTATTTTATTTTATTGTTATGCAAAATACACTTCCATATTGGTCATTGTTGTAACAGCACACTCATACAAACCAATCCCCCCCCCCCAAAAAAAAACCCGTAAATTCATTGATATGAAAGACGACTCCAACAGATCTTTCTCTGGATAGCATTTCCCATCATAAGTCCTTCAGGATTGTCTTGGGTCATTGAATTGCTGAAAATAGCCAAGATAATCATCATCCAATATTGCTGTTACTGTGTATAATGTTTTTCTAGTTCTACTTATTTCATTCTGCATCAGTTCCTGCAGATCTTTCCAGCTTTTTCTGACATCATCTTGCTTATCATTTCTTATAGCACAATACTATTCCATCACCAACAGTTAACACAATTTGTTCAGCCATTCTCCAATTGATGAACATCTCCTCAATTTCCAATTCTTTGCCACTACAAAAAGAACAGTTCTAAATATTTTTCTATAAGCAGTGATGATAAACCTCTGAGGATGAATTCTAGGAGATCACTAACTCATTAATTTCTAGTTGAGTCCACCACTATCAAATTCTGTCATAAAATAGAAAGGTGTAAGAGGCAAGACTTTGCATCTGTGCCAAAGACCAAGTGCACACAAAAGATACTTGTCCCAGTGGCAGCGCAATTTCAAAGACACAAAGGAATTGATTTTTGAGATATCTCACAGAAAGGAGAATACTATGAGTGAGAAATACAAAAAACCCTAGGAAATATTATTAATTGTATTAATATAGTAGTCACTAATATATTATTAATATTTAATTAATATGTAAAAGCCAGAAATTATTGCTAAAATAATATTTCCATGGCACTTTAAATTTTGTAAAGCATTTGAAAAATATTATCTAATTTTATCCTCATAATAACCTTAGGAAATAGTATAATTATTAGCCCCATTTTACAGATGAGATTAAGGGATTTGCCAAGGATTATAGAGCCAGTCAGTGACTAAAGCTAGATCTGAACTTGACTCCTTCTAACTTCAGGTCTTGTGCTCTCCCTACTGTTTTACCTAGCTTTCTAGACTATAAAGGCTGCTGAGAAGATACTAGCAACCATCAGCCTATCTACCTATTTTCTCATCTTAATACAATCTTTATAAGAATGATTTATTTAGGTATTAATGATACCCTTGATGAAAATGCGAAATGAAAACAGTCTTTCACAGACGGTTTTCTATAGCTAATTGCATTTTTGTTGTTGTTGTATAGTCATGTCCTACACTTCATGACTCCATTTAGATTTTCCTTGGCAAAGGTACCCAAGTAGTTTGCTATTTCCTTCTCCAGCTTATTTTACAGATGAGGAAACTGGAGACAAGAGGGTTAAGTGAATTGCTCAGGGTCACACAACTAGCAAGTGTTTGAGACTGGATTTGAACTCAGGTCTTCCTGACCCCAAGTCTGGTGCTCTATCCAAAACACCTCCTACCTGCCCTTACAACATTTACAATAATCATAATGAGAGGTGATAAGGGCTTGAACTATATAAATAAATAAAATAAATACATACAAAATTTTATGTAATCATTATATTATTATAACAATTATTTAATGACTAAAATAGTTAACATTTTTCTAGTACTTGAATATTTATGAAGTACTTGGATCCCTACAACAACCCTGGGATATAGGTGATATTATTATCATTTCCATTTTGCAGATGAAGAAGCTGGAGCAGATAGAAAGTAAGTGACTTGCTCAGGTTCTCAAAGTATCTGAGGCTGAATTTGAACTCAGGTCTTTCCACTACCCTGCCTAGTGCTGTATCTCCTATGTCACCTAGCTGACTTGGGTGATGACAGTGTGGATGCAAAAATATTGTAGAGATAGAAATTATAAAACTTGGCAACTTCTTTGTGTGAAGTATGAGAAAATGAAGAGTAAATGTTAATGTCAAGGCTATCAACCTGGGTGAATAGGAGAATAGTGGTATCTTTGAAAAAAATGGACATTTGGAGAAAAGATGGTTTCTATTTGGGATCTGTTGGAACTGCCAACAGGATATCGAGTTTGAAATATCTAATAAATGTTAGGAAATATGAGATTGGAACTAGGAGAAAGACTGAGGCTAGATGTATAGCTCTTGCAGGCATCTACACAGAGATGATCATTGAACCAATGGATCCTGATGAGGTCACCAAATGAGAATAGACAGAAAGGAAAGAGAAAAGGGACCAGGATTAAATTTTGGGGAGACCCTCAGATGATCCAGAAAGGAGACTATAAAGATATATTTTAGACAAACAGAAGAAATAGAACAAGGAGAGAAGTGCCACAAAACATAAAAAGGTAAGAATATCCAAAAGGAGATATGATAAAATTCTCAAATGCTGCAGAGGTCAAAGAGCATTAAGAGTAAGAATAGGCTGTAAGATTTGGCAATTAAGCAATCATTGGTACCTTTGATGAGAATAGTTCAGTTGAATGATGAAGTCAAAAGTTAGACTGCAAGAGGGTTTAGAAGAGAATGGGAGGAGAGGAAGTAAGAGGGTGGGGGAAAATGACTTTTTTCACCCCCGAGGAGTTTGGCTAAGAAAGGAAGAAAAAAATAGAGGATGATAGCTTATAGGGAGAGTAGAATCTAGTAAGGTTATTTTAAGTATAAGAGAAACTTCTTCATGTTTGTAGGCAACAGAGTAGGAGTCAATATATTCAGAGAGATTTCAGATGAGAGAGAGAGAAAGACAAAGACGTGCAGAAAGAGAAATGATTGAGGGGACAATCTGCTGGAAAAGACAAGAGGGAATGGGATCAAGGGCACATGTAGAATGATTGGCCTTGCAAGGGGAAGGACCACCCCATTATGAGAAGCAGAAATGAAGGAGGAGAGAATGAAGAATGATACCAAAGAGTTGTGAGATAAAGAAAATGTGAGAAAATGAAGGCAAATTATGTCAATTTTCTTTGTAAAAGTCATCAGCTGAATGAGGGGGAAAGAGAAGGTATGGAGAAAAGACAAGGTTCAAAAGTTTCTCTGAAAAATAGAATAGGATAGGAAAAATTCCTGGAAGATCAGGAATCATTTAAGCAAGAGGGAAAAAATGACTATCAACAGTGAGGGTCCACTTGAGGCCAAATAGCATGAATTTGGAGTGAATTCACTCACCTTGACTGCATGACTTTTTCTAGCTCTCTACAGCCCAAGTAGGACAAGGGAGACAAGTGTTGAAGTAACATTTGGATTTGGTAAGCCATGAGTGATCAAAGGATAAGAGGTCAATGGCCAGGAGAACAGAGGACAACGTGGAGTTGAAATGATTAATTATATGGTTTAGACATGAAAGGAGGAAAACGGTGAGTGTGGGGCTAATAGCCTGAGAAAGTATTGAGGGTTTTCAAATCTCAGAGGTCTTGATGAGAATGGATAGATTTAGGAAAGATCAGGAATAGGAAATATGGAATGATAGGAGATTATGGTTGGATAGAGCAATGACGCACTGCCTGATCATAAAAGTGGAAGATGTAGGTGAGGGATATTCAATCTAAAGTTTGACTATCCCTTCATATGGCTAAGGAGGAATAGAAGAATAGGTTATGGGATTTGATTATATTGAATGACTCAGAGGTCAGACTATTTGAAGGAACATCAACATGTCTGCCAAAGTCCCCCAGTATAATAATGGAACAACAATGTGTGCCTTACATATTTGTCCAGCACTGCTTTTAATATGACACACCAACAGAAATGGTCAAAAGCAAGGAGGATCTCTAACTAGCCTATACTAAAAAGGGAAACGAGCAAACATTGAAAAAGGAATGTGAAAGTAAGAGATAACTGAAGTTCCCAGACACTCCTGTCCCATGTCACTGAGCTTTTAAGAGCACACTAGTAGTAGGGAAAAATACTGTAATTAACATATTCCAGAAAAAATAATGTTATGACAAGTGATCTGGAAGCAGCCACCTCATTCCACTATGCAACAGCTGTGCATTTTACCCTTGAATTAAATCCTTCAAGGAAAGCTTTTGGAAAAGAATATACCATTCTTGGGTCTAAGAAATCAGGTATTGAGCTTTCACTTTGGAAATCTTCTGAATTTTAATTTTAATTTAATTTTAATGAGATAAAGGTGTCACCAAGGGGGTTCACAAGAAGAAAAACTAGAACCTGAAATACATCCTAGGAAAAAGAAAGCCAGTCACAACTGTGGATGGCATAGGCTATCAAATGCATTATTTCTCCTTTTTATTGCAATGAAAAATTTGCAAAGAATTGACATCAAAGGTGCCCCCTTATTTTCCTTGAGTATATGGCAAGATGCTGGTGTTTGTTCATCTGATTCCCAGTCATACGATGCAAACCATTTATAAACCAATGCTTAGTGCAAGAAGTTTGGAATGTCAAGATTACCTTCCCCTTCCATTCATAGTGAGGATGGGCTGGAAATGATTTGTTTGATTCTGAATTCTATCATACTTGGTTAATTTAATCATTTAACTGTGCCAATTAGTAAGTTTGAGCTGCATGGGACCCATGGAGATCTCTTTTATATATCACACCTTAACTCTACTAGATTTCTTTAAGTGTGTACCAAGAGTAACAAAGGGGAACTAGGGAAGTAAGTGTTATCACTACAAGGATAGCAACTCAAAGGACATGGGGTAGAAGTAGCAGGAGAGATATCCATTGCCATTGCAGCTGGCATCTAGAGAAGAAATTCTTATTTTTCTTTTAAGTATTAGATCCAAGGCTAAAAAGTGATAAGGCAATTGGGATTAAGTGACTTGCCCAGGGTTATACAGCTAGAGAAGGAATTTTAGTTGTGTGTGTGTGTGTGTGTGTGTGTGTGTGTGTGTGTGTGTGTGTATTACATGGACCCCTTAGCAGTCTGATGAAGCCTAATTGTTTGTTGGCTACATTTGTAATTGAAGGAAACATTAAATTTCAGCAAGAAGATAGAGAAAATAAAGAAATTATACATTCAAGTACATGGACTCTGAAATCTATCCATAGACTCATTGGGGTTCATGAACCAGGTAAAGGACCCCTTATTTCAAGAAACCCCATTTATGTGTTTTGATGTTTTGCAATTCTGGTGCTGAGATGCCCAGTGCAACCCTGTGTTTTCTACCATCTCCTAAAATGAACAAAAATGAGAAGTTGCAATGTGTTCTCTCTTCCATCTTACTTGTATAATCTTTGTCTCCTTTCCAGGCTCAACTCAGGTGAAACCTCCCCTGGAAATTTCCCCTTTCCCCTTCAGTTGCAAATGTTCTTTTTCCCTTTAATTTTCCCTCTGTCACCACCTCCAGGAGATAAGGCAAGTTGCCAGTTTCTTACTTCAGTCTAGATCAGAAGATTTTTATATTTTTTGGATGATGGACCCCTTTGTAAATCTGGTGAAGTCTATGGATTCCTTCTAAGAATAATATTTTTGAATGCACAAAAAAATTGGAGATTATAAAGGAAACCAATCATTGAAGTACAGTTATAAAAATATTTTTCAAAAAGGACATGGGAGAGTTTTGCAAGGAGTTACATTGTGGAAAATGATAGAGTAAGTCATGAAGCTTCTTCACCCTTCTAATATACTCCACAAACAACCAAAAGATGATTCCATGGAATCAATGCTAAAAGCAGCAAAAACAGACAGGAGTCAGGAGTGAAGCTGAACAGCTGGGAATAATTAAGGAGGAAAGGTTTTTTTTACTTCTCTGGTCTCTTTTCCACTGCTATAAGCAACCTCATCTTGTTTGCTGGGCCCCTGAGCTTACAGTCCTGGGGATATCACTAGAATCTGTAGGTCTCAGCTCTGGAGACTCCCATTGATTCATAGCTGGGAACTGAAGGAGTAGACACCACAGAATCTACATACACTATGACATTGGGGCAGGAACTCAAACCTCTCTGATAACAAATGAGAGACTTTGGAGATCTGAGGAGCACAGACTAGACACCTGCTTTATCTAGGGCTATAGCTTTAGGAGAGGAGGAATCAAGAAGGAGTACTTGAGAGACATGGGAGGTATCAATTGTGGTCATTCCCAGGAGAATGGAGTCCCTGGATACTGCCAAAGGAGGAAGTGGGCTTTTGTTTGCAATTGCAGTGGCAGAATTGCCTGCTGGCTCTGGTTGGACCTAAGGTCAGTCATGGACTAGGGTCTGAGTAGGGGACTTGAAGTAGATCCAACTCTGGACTATAAAAACTGGAATAACTAAATTGGACCCAGGAAAAACCACACACAAAAAACCCTGAAACATGAGGTAACATAGTCTAACACACTATGAACTTCAGACTCCAGCAAAAAGCCAATTATTAAGTCCATTAGCTTGGCCACTAAATTTTTTTAAAAATACACGAATTAAAAATGAGCAAGCAAAAGAGAAAGAACCCAACTATTGATAACTATTGTGGGGATAGAGAAGACTTCATCTCAAACTCAGAGGACAGTGAAGTAAAAATACCTATTTCAAAAACAGTAAAGAAATACAATAAATGGCCACAAACTCAAAAAAGACCTCGAAAATCAAGTTAGAGAGATGGAGGAAAAATTAGGAAAAAATAAAAGTAATGCAAGAAAATTATGAAAGAAAGATTACCCAAATGAAAAAAGAAATTCAGAAACTCATGAAAGAAAAGAATGTATTAAGAGCTAGAACTAGAACTGAACAAAGAGAAGCTAACATTTTCCTGAAATAATAAGAATAATGACACAAAATCAGAAGAATGTAGAAAAGAATATGAAACATCTTGTCACCAAAATAAGTGACCTGGAAAGTAGATAAGAGTAGTTGGACTTCTGAAATGGTACTACTACAAAAGTATTTAAATATCATATTCCAAAAAATCATCAAGGAAAACTGCTGAGAAATTCCAGAATAAGAAGGTACAATAGAAATCAAAAGAATCCACTGATCACCACCTCAAAGAAAGCCAAAGATGAAAATGCATAGAATGCTAAATTTCATGGCTCCCAGGTTAAGGAGAAAATACTACAAATAACAAGAAAAAAACAACAATTTAAATACTATCAGAATAACACAAGACTTAGCAGCCACAACATTAAAAGATCACAGGACATGGAACATAGCATTTTGTAGAGCAAAAAAATTGACCTTATATCCAAGAACAACATATCCAGTTAAGATGAGCATAATTATAAAAGATAAAAAATGGTTATTTAATAAACTAAAGGAGTTTCGATTATTCCTGTGGAAAATCCCAGAACTCAGCAGAAAACTTGATCCATAAGAAACTTATAAAGGTAATGAAAGACTAATCATAAGTAACCCAGAAGATCAAAGTGTTTGATTCCTAGAAGAGAAAATGTCATCCATGACCCCCGGAAATGGTATCATTGCCTGAATATTTTGAAAGGGCATATATGTATGGAAAACTCGAAGTCAAAGAGAATGCAATGGAATGAGTTGAAATGATAGTGCAATAGACCAGGAGGAGGTAGGGTGGAATGGCTATCCCATATGAAGGAGGAATGAGTGGAGGAAGTGCTTTGGAGAAGGGGAGAAGGGAGTAGAGGGCTGGTAGTACTAAGCACCCTACTCTTATCAAATCCGGGATTAAAAAGAGAATAACACACACAATTAGGAGGGTAAAAATCTTAATGTACAGAGAAATAGGAGAGAAAGGGGGTAGGATAAGGGAGGGACTAGTAGTCCCCTTGGGGAACTGAAGGAATAAGAGAAGGAAGGGTGGGTTAAGAAAAAGAAGGGCCAAGGGATAAGTAAAGGAGGGGGAAGGAGAGCTACTTAGAGGGGAGTACATATCAAAAGGTAGGGGAATAAGGTGAGGAGATAAGAGAAGGACTCTTAGGGAAAGAGAGAGGATTTTTAGAATCAAATATATCAAGAAGTAGGAGGGCATTGTTGTGGGAATAAGGAAAGGATTTTTGGAAAGATGGATAGAATAAGAATTAAAATGGAAGGGACCTTTGGAAAGGTGGGCTTGAACTAAGAGGACAAAGGGAGGATTTTGGGAAAGGGGTGTGAATTGGAGAGATATTGGTCTTAGGGAATTGGACATCTGAGGAGAGATACAGCAGAAAGAAAAGAAGAGGGCAAACAAACAGTGAGGAGGAGCAAAGTAAATGAAAATGCACAGGTAGTAACTATGACATTAACTATAAATGGATGAATGCACCCATGGGAGGAAAATACATAGCAGAAAGGATAAAAAAAAACCAGGACCTGGCAATGTGTTGCTTAGAAAAAACACACTGAAAATGAGAGACATACATAGAGTGAAGATGAGGGGCTGGAGCTGAATATATTGTGCCTCAGCTGATCCAGAGAAGACAAGGGTAGTAATCATGATCTCTGACAGAATTGAGGCTAAAATGAATATAATTAGAAAGTATCAACAGGGTAACTATATTATGTTGGGATTTACTGTAGATAATGAAACATTATCAATATTAGACCTCTATGTACCAAAAATTATAGCATCCAGATTTTAAAGGAAAAACTAAAGGAGATGCAAATGGAAATAGGTAACAAAATAATGGTAGTAAGGGTCTTTAATTTTCCCTTCTCAGAACTAGATAAATATAACCAAGAAAAATAACAAGAAAGAAGTTAAGAAGATGAATAGAATCTTCAATACTTTAAATATGAGTTATATCTGGAAAGCCCCCACATACCTGTGAGTAGTAGACCTAAGCCCAAGCATGCACATAATTCAAGTATAGTTTCTGGTGGGACAATGATGGCTTAGAGAGCATAAGTATTCTGCAAAAGTATTGCATTAACATTCATCATACATATTATGGAGATAATCCTGCATTCCTGAGGGGACTGTGACACTGGAAAAAAAGTTTCAATGGATATGACAAAACTGGAAAGATTTGGTTTTGCAAAAAGCATGGTTCTGGCAACAGAGTATATCTGCTGCCTAAGGACCAATCTAGTTAATTATAGTCCTGGTAATATATTTTAATTGAGAATCAGACAGATTAAATGATCAGATATGCTGAAAGGAAAATGGAGAAACAGGCCTAATATTATTTTGCTAGAGTAGCTATGAATTGTTTCTTGGAAAACAAAATGGAATATTCATTAAGAGCTATAAAACTGCTGATGCTCAATGATATCGTTACTATGATTTGTCTCTACAGGTATTGAGAGGGTAAAAAGTTGTGTAGGTATGAAACAACAGAAATGCATTGACTGAGAGAAATGGCTGAATAGATTGTGATATTTGAATGTAATGAACTGCATTATGTTATTAGAAATGACAAATATTGGAAATATAAAGAAAATAAGGAAAATATTTGAAGAGAAGAAAAAGAGAATAAGAATAATACATTTAAAAATGATTGGAGTATGAAAAAAAAGTTCATGAACTCCAGGTTAAGAACACCTGGCCTAGAGTTATATTTATTTACCAATCAAATTTTTTGACTTGGACCCTCATCCTAACCATTCCATTTCTCTTATGTTCTTTCTGTGGGCTTTCTTAAATCTCATTCATCTATATAACTCTAGAAAACACGATGAAAATGGTAAAAGAAAGCAGAAGCATATTAGTATAAGAGCATTAATTGAATGTATCACAGATTTTAACTTTCATTTAATCTCTGTTCCAAAACTAAGCAAGAAATGATGTTCAGATTTGTGACCTGGACTTCCCCTGACCAAACCATTGCTTTCTGCACCAATATCGAGATCGCAAGATTGCAGAAATGAGCACCTGGTCACAATTGTTCTGATGCCTACTAAAAAAATGCTGAAAATAGATAATGAACTTGTAACCTATTGTTCCTGTCAGGTTTTCCAAGTATTTTGGAAGCTTTCAGTGGTTCTCACAATTGTAGCTTATATGGGTAAACAGGACAGGAGAATGTTAGTGTAACCACTTGGTGACATTGTCAGGCAAAGTTGATACTGTTGGTGGACTAATAGAAATCTTCTGATGGGCTACTATTGAAGGATTACTCCCTCTTGGATGGTCACCACCTTTGGAATGTAGTTGTATCCACTCTTTTCAACTTCTCCATTAGTCCCTGGGGTATAATTATCTCCATCTTGACCTTTACCAGAGACAGACTGGCTAAGACAACAAAAAAGAACAATAAGGAGAGTGAACTTTCCCAAGGCTAATTGCCTCTGAGGGAATCATCTGCTTTTAGCATCCTCCTGACACTCATCTAAGTTGGTGCATTCATGACTAATATCCTATGATGGTGGTCCAGAGTTACACAATTAGCCCGTTTCTGCTATTGCAGTACTTATAAGAGTTATTATTTTAAAACATCTAAACCCACAAGACTCTTCCATGACTCAAGCTATAAATCACAAACCATGAATTAACTGTTTTTTCTCACTTTCCATGGTAGTGAGTGCTATAGAACAACACAGCTCTTAGGAGACATGTTTTCCAAGTAGGTAAAGGATTAGGAATCTAATCTTTTGATTTATGAGCTACACAATTTCATTTCTGTTTTATAGGATGTTACCTCCAGAACTCCAGAGGTTCTCTGAACCTGAATTGTGAGTCTGTTTTATGACTTCTCTAGACAAATGATTGTCTAGGCTTCATTTGAACAGGTCTAGTGATAGAGATCTGAATATGTTAACAAAGCAGTTAGTTATACTTGGTGTTAAGGAACTGGCATGTGTGCAGAGCGTCTCTGATGGCAAGCCAGGGAACCTGTTTCCAGGAGAATGATGATGCTATGTAGAGAAAATACTTTGGACTGACTCTGGAGCATGGGCAAACATTGCATAATTGTGCTAACCACATGGCTAGGAGACACCATTTTTAGTTGGCTGCAGTTGTGGAATCTGAGAATACCTTGAAAAAGTCTTAGTTGGCCTTTGCTTCATTCCCTTTGGCTGCACTTGTGGTGGAACTCTTGGTTTGATTCCACCAACAGCATCCAGTGAGAGAATGCTTTAAAGGGAGTAATCTTGGGCCTTCTCCCCTTTGAAGGTGACCCCTGACCTTGGTGATCTCTTCTTTTGCCCCCACCATTTTAAAAAAAATTAAGGGAGGGAAGGTTTACTCTTGTGAGTCTCAAAAAGTCAGGAGAATGAGTTTCCAGGAATCATAGAGTTGGAGTCAGCCCAGCACTGATGAGCATGGAAGAAGCATGGAATGATCTTCTAGAATTAATCTTTGGGATCTGTAGTAGTGTAGTGGTGGTAGCCAAGTTAAGCACTCAGTCAGCAGTCATTTGGACATTAATTTGGTGGAAGCAATGTTCGGTAGAAACTGTACCAAGTTTGAGCCCATTCTCCCCAGAGGCTGAGATGGTACAGAGGAGTGTGTGCTCTTGAAATATCAAGGAGAAATTTTTGTACTTTTGTTCTTTTTGTGTCTTTGAAGTAAATCTCCTTTCATGAAAGCGTATTGGTATTAAGTGTTTAAATGGAACTAGTACCTGGCACCTAGTAAGAGTAGGGGGAACACAACTGGTAGGAGCTTAAGCTAATGACATTAAAGAATAGAAAACTCTGAACCCCTCAACATATCCCTAGAACTCAAAGGGTGAGCTATCCCATGGCTATGAAAGAGCCCAGAAAATACTCTCTGCATTGGAAAAATCTGCTAGGAAATTCTTGCTTTTCCTTTACCTTTTCTTGTTGAGAATATTATCATTGTTGTTATCCAGCAATGCTCTTAGCTCCATCAGAAACAGAGTAGGGAGAAGGAATGGGAGAGGGAAACCAAAAAATATAGAGGAAAAATGTTTTGTGGGATGCCAACTGAAACTAATGGTTCACATAAAATTTTGAGTAAATACATTCTGACAAAGACACCTCTGTCCCTGGACAAATATCTCAATTCAACAAACATTTCTCAAACATCACTATTTTAGATATAGGGGATATGCAAAAATATGTATGACATGTACCCTGTAATTAGTACCAACCACTCCATTCAGTTTCTGCTGCAGACGTGGTTTCAACTCCTCAGAAGAATGCCCTCCTGGTATAAGCTCATCACTTCTAACCTTATCCTCATGATAGTAACTCAAGTCTTGGTTGGCATCATCTCCCTTGGCCTCCTCTGTCCTCAGATTGATTGGAGGGCTGGAGGGTAGCATATCAAAGTTCTCCCACTGCCTTCATGTAGAAAGGGCAGAAACTGATTTCTCAGATCACTCCACTCTGCACATACTTGAATTTCAGAAGGAGGATGCCTCCAGTCTTATCCTCTTCCCCTTTCCTGCTTCTTTTTGTATGTTGCCTCCTCCAATTGTATTGTAATCTTGAATCTGGTTCTGTCTTTCTTTTACTCAATTGTGTCCCCAGGTCCTAGCACCAGGGCTGGCACTTAGAAAGTACTTAATAAATGTTTATTAAATTGAATGAATCCTAAAAGCTTAGCCAAGGTTGGGGAGAAAACAATACTAGCTTTGTTTCTTTCTACTTGTGTGACCTTGGACTTCACTCACTTAACTTCCCTGAGCCTCAGTTCCTCATTTTTGAAGGATTGGACTCCATGACCTCTAAAATCTCTTCCAATTTTATATCTATGATCTTAAGTATGAAAATAACCCCATTTTGAAAAAAGAAAAGAGAGACAAGGGCAAAGGAAAGGTGGGACAAAGTGCTATGACCTAGAGAGAAATCATTTTAATTATTCCAAGGGGAGGGAGGATGAGAAAGTGTGATCTGGAGAAGTTGTTGAGGGATTGACATATGAGTCAGGCTTTGAAAGATGAAGGAGTCTTTAACAGAGGGGGATGGGGAGTGCTTTTGAGGTATGGGTATGCTTTTTAGCAATGGTGAATAGCTAAATGGCCCAATGGATACAATACCAGGCCTAGCGTCAGGAAGACCTTAGTTCAACTCCAGCCTCAGACACTAGCTGTGTGACCCTGGGTAAGTCACTGTATTCTGTTTGCCTCAGTTTCCTCATTTGTAAAATGAGTAAGGGAAGGAAATGGTAAACCACTTTGCCAAGAAAATATCAAACGGGTTCATAGAGCAACAAAAGCAACAACGTTAGCAATGGTACAGAGACAAGAAAGGGTAGAATGAAACAGAAGAGCAATCTAAGAGAGATGGAGAATTGACCAATGAAATACATGTAGAGAAGTAGTTTAAGATGATTTCAGAAAGGCACTGAAGCCAGATTATGAAAAGCTTCTAATCCCTGTCAAGAATTTATATTTTATTTGTCAGGCAATGTATATTAGAGCAGGTAGGTGGTGCAGTGAATAGAGTACCAAGCCTGGAGTCAGGAAGATCTGAGTTCAAATCTGATCTTAGATACTGTGTGACTCTGGGCAGGTCATTCAACCTTGTTTATCTCAATTTTCTCATCTTTAAAAGGAGCTGGAGAAGTAAATGGCAAACCACTCCATTATTTTTGTCAAGAAAACCTGAAAAGAGGACACAGATGGGTGGCTCAGTGGATTGAGAGCCTAGATATAGGAGATCCTAGGTTCAAATGTGACCTCAGATACTTCCTGGCTATGTGACCCTATGCAAGTCACTTAACCCCCATTGCCTAGCCCTTACCACTCTTCTGCCATAGAACCAATACATAGTATACATTGTATTGATTCTAAGAAGGAAGGTAAGGTTTTTTTAAAAAAAAGAAACCTCAAAAGGAAAAGAATTTTGGGAGTAGAAATCCAGAAGAAAACATATGATTTGTCACTTATTTATTTGGGTATATGATTTGGGGGGGGGGTTGTTTTTAAAAATTATTCTATTCCAAAAACGAATAATGTGGAAATGGATTTTGAGGGATAACACATGTATAACCCAGTGAAATTGCTTGTCAACTCTGGTAGGAGGGAAGGAAGAGGAGAGGGAGACGACATGAATCATGTAATCATGGAAAAAAAATTTAAATTAAATTAAAAATTAAAAAAGAAAACCTCAAAAGGGGTCCCAAAGAGATGGACATGACTGAAATGAGTGAACAACAAAATGTTTTGAATAGGAGTGACATGATTATAGCAATACATTAGGAAATCTATTGGAAAGAATATTGCTAAAGGATGATTTAGAGAGACTGGAGGCAAGAAAGTCAATTAAGAATCATTATAGGAACAGATGGTGGCTCAGTGGACTGAGAACCAGGCTTAGAGACAGGATGTCCTAGGTTCAAATCTGAACTCAAATACTTCTCATATGTGTCACTTAACCCTCATTGCCTAGCCTTTACCCCTCATATTCCATGGAATCATTACATAGTATTAATTCTAAAAAGGTAAGAATTTTAGAAAAAAAAAAGGAACTTGTTATAATAGACAAAAGGTGATAATAGTCTAAACTAAGGTGGTAGGGACCAGATGATCAACTTTGAAGTGAAAATGAGAGGACTTAGAAACTGGATGGGGGCATGAGAAAGAAGAGAAGTAAAAGATTGTTCTGAGGTTATAAACTTGGCTGTATGGAAGTGATTAAAATAAACATGGAAATATGTTTTGCATGACTATACATGTATAAGCTATATATTGGGGAGAGGAAGGGAGTGGGAAAAGAATATAAAACTCAAAATTTAAAAAAAAATGTTAAAAAAATTTGCATGTAATTGAGAAAAAATTAAATGAGAGAGAAAAAAGAAATGAAGAAAAGGAAAGAGCATGTTTTGAGCAAGATGAATCAATACAGATTCGAATTCTTTACTTCATTTTGTCATAGTGTCTAAAATTCTGCCAATTTGAGGTACATTTGGATTAATAGGTACCCCAGCCCTCTTATAACAACCGCCCATATTCCAGTAGGCTCCTGAGGATCCAGCAGAACAAAATTTAGGAAGCATCCCTCCTCCCATCGAGTCTAATTTCCTAGTTCCCACCATCCCCTACCAGATGGATACTCATTCTCCCACTCCCAACCCTAATACTTCTCTGTCACATATAACTCTACATGTACTCTCATATAACTGTCACTTCTCTGTCACAAATAACTCCAAGCTTTAGGACCACAACCCCTTTCCCAGTAGTGCTTGGTTGGGAGCACAGCTAGTCCCCTCACTTAGATGAGCAGTGAGACATCAACTACAATCCTTCCAATGAGATGGTGGACTACTGGGTGGTCCTATCTGACCTGATATTGCTTCCTACGTTCTACTCAGCATTCCCATCTGCCCTACTGGTGTGTTCTTTAAATGTTTTTGTTGTTTTGATGAGGTATGTCCAACTCTTCAGAACTCCATTTGGGGTTTTCTTGGCAAAGATGTCAGAAGGGTTGGCCATTTCTTTCTCCTGCTCATTTTACAGATGAAGAAACTGAGGCAAACAGGTTAAGTGACTTGCTTGGGATCATACAAGTATCTGAGGCTGGATTTGAACCCTGATCTTCCTACCACTTTATCCATTGTACTCTCTGTCCATTGTACCACCTAACTGTCTTATAAGCTGTAGGACCATGACCTCCTTCTCAGTAGTCCTTGGTTAGTAACAGTAAATCCCACCACTTAGTTGGATAGTGAGTCAGCTACAATCCTTATTTATTTTTTACCTCTGTCCTACTATTTCCCCCTAAGTGATTTTGCACTAAGAACAACCAAGTTTTCCCATCTGCACAACAGCTGCTCCCTACTATATACATTGTCTCCTCTAATAAGAATGTAAGCTCATTGAAAACAAGGGCCATCTTAATTTTTACTTTGTATCCTCAGAGCTTAGCACAGCATTTGTATTTAGTAAATTAATAACTTTAATATATTAATAAATTTAATAACTTTGCACAGCAAGTATTTAATGCCTTTTCATTCCATTCTATTTGACCACCACTGTCAGACAATGATGACTGTCTCTTGGCCCTGGGATAGTCTTCCAGAAGACTGATGGATTAATTTTTTTTAAACCTTTACCTTCTGTCTTAGAATCAATACTAAATCTTGGTTCTAAGGCAAAAGAGCAGTAAGGGTTAGGCGATGGGGGCTAATTGACTTATCCAAGGTCACACAGCTAGGAAATGTCTGGTTCCTGATCTGAAACTAGGACTTCCTGCCTCCAGGCCTGGCTCTCTATCTTAGCTGCCACTCAGTGATCAATATTGAAGTTTCTCTTCCTAGAAAAGAAAACTTCAAAAAGTCTCAGCTGTTTGGCTAGAAGTGCACCACTGATTGACTGTGAAGCTATATTGACTTTTTTTTTAGCTTCTTATTAAGTGCACAACACATGTCCTTTGAATATAGAAAGGGATGGCTATGCTTTAAAAAAAAAGAAAGAAAAAGAAGGACCCTCTCCCATCTACCTTTCACCCTCTCCATCACAGTTCTCTTCCTTCACCAACTTCTCCTTGTTATTTCCCACCCCCACCCCCACCCCCAACCATCACTGCTGGTAGTAAGCCAAAAGAGAGGAAAAGAAATTAAGTTAAAGTCACCTCCCCCACCACATCCGTGCATCCTTATAGATGAGATTTCATGTAATCAAACATACACATATACATCAGGGAGCTCTAAATCATAAAAGGGAAAAAATGTTTCCTGAACACCTATAAATCTCTCCCCTTGTATCCATATGTAAGGACATTTTTTGTAGGATCATAAAAAAAGTTATGGGAATGACCTGTGTGGTCATCTTGCCTATGTCTCAGCCAAGTGGGGGAAAAAAACCAGCCTTGAATGATGTGCTACCGCTTTTGGTTTCTTCCAATTTGAGACATTCATATGTGTGTGGTTCACATGAACATGTAAGTATATAAACACATGTGCATACATGTATATATTCATATATGTAATAAAGAAAATGGTGGGGAGTTGGAATAAAGATTTCTATAGGCTCATCAGCTTTGCACATAGGCATTACAATGAGAAAAAGCCTGATCCCTTTTTTTAGAGTCCAGATTCCTTTAGGACTGAACCAGTCATTATGAGACCAGAGCTGCAACTCCTGAGTGGAAAAGGGAACCCTGGTATTCCCATGCCATGTCTCTTATAATGCAAAGCCAATAGAAATCATTATTCTAAATCGGTCTACTTCTGTGTATGCTGAAGTCTTCAGCCTTCAATGCCATATTACCGAAATTTGGGAAGATTATGAAGCAAGTCTGTCTACTCACAAATCATTTGGAGAGAGTATTTGAAGTTCGATTCAAGTGTATTAGGAAGGAGGCTTAGATCTGGAAGAAATAACCACCCTGGTCTATGGTAATATTCTGATTGATACCATATGTGTGGAGCATCCAAGTGGTGAAATAAATTATGCCCAAGTTCTAAGAGCTGGGGAGCTAGGAACATGGATGTGTATACAAGTCAGGAAAGCCTTTGGAGTCACTAATGGAACTTAATTTTTTTAGCTGACAGCCACCGCTTGTTTAATGCTCTGAGCTACAGTCCTAAATTCAACCACAATAAACAACATATGAAGTGTTTACTATGCACAGGGTGCTGGGGAAACAAAGACAAAAACAAATCAATCCCTGTACTCAAGGAGCTTTCATTGTCCTAGGAGAAGAGGGCTTACAATATATAAACAGATAAGTATAATAGAAAGTAGGAAATGATGGGAAGAAGGAAGTGTAAATATTTGCTGGCCCAGGAACACTAGGGCTCCCTTTTCTGCTCAGGGGCCCCAGGTCTAGGGTCGTGATGACTGAGTTCAGTCCTGAAGGCGTCTGAGCTCTAAAGAAAGAAGTCAGGGTTTTTACATTGTCTCTGGCACATTATGCTTTCAAATCCAGTGGTGCTCTGGGAATAATCTCTTAAACAAAGTTTAGGTTAATGACTCACATCTAGGGTCTACCCAGATTAAAAGGGTCCCTTCACTCAGTATACAAAGCAGCTGAAATGTACCTAGATATGTGTTTTACCACAAAATAAATGTATAAAACATAAAAGACTTATAAGTACACATTGACACATAAAGCATAGCTTTTATGATATTCTTTCAAGTGAATGATACCTAAAACCTGAAAACCTGAAATGCTTAATGGGGCTGCTAAACAGGTATTTCACTTTCGCCTCAAGGGCCACAGTTTCTAAAAATCTGGGGCATGGCGTGAGCTCATCCTTCTGCTAGAGATCAGATCTTCCAAGAAAAGTGCGGTTGAAAAAATACTCCTGCTGTCGGTCCACCTGGACAACTCAATAACTCCAGATCTCTCAAGTTCGCCTGGTAGGTGCCAAGGCTGGACATATTCATCTTAGAATCATGATTCAGTCACCTGTATTTTATAGAAAGCAACATAAAGCAGAAGAGGAAGCCTGAATCTTAGGATCTGGTTTCAGGCTTGACTAGGTCAGCACATGTTCTTGTTGCCATGTGCAAAACTGCTAGGGGGAAGGGAATAAGAAATTCCTTCCCTCCCCATAGGGAGTCTATTGGAGAGCTATCAGAGTCTATCGGAGAGCCAAGTCACAATACATATGTTCAGAATGAAGGCAGAGCAGGAGCAGAAGTTGTTACTACCTTTAAAGTTTCCTGAATGGGTAATTCTTACTATTTCAGTAGTCAGTCTTCTTTGATGGGACACCCTCTCCCTTCAGCTCCTTCTTGGAATGGTGTGGCAGTGGCACCTTAGTGCCATTCAGAAGCCTCATGTCTTTTATCAAAAGGTCAAAGAACATGTTGCTAGAAATAGCCAAGAAAAAGGCTCCTTATTTCTGGCTGGAAGTGTCCTAGCCAGAACCCATGTGTCACCTGAAATGACCAGGGCTTTGGCCTATTCCCATGTATGATCCACTGGATGGCCTCTGTTACAGAAGAGACAAGAGACAAAGTCCTATGGGAAATTTGAGGAGGGAGAAAAGAAAATATTTGGTTTGGGGGAATGAGGGAAAGCTATATAAAGTAACTAAGATAAGCCTCAAAGGGAGATAAAGATTCTGAAGGTGGAAATAGGACATCTCTCCCATATGCCCATGCATATCAGGGACATCTTACAGAATATGACAGGTAATGTCTTGTGGAATCCATGGAGACAGAATATTGAGTTTAGAAAATAGCTAGTAGTCCAATTTAGTTGGAACACAAGCAGTATGAAGGGGAAAATATGAAATAAAGCTACAAAAGTAGTTTGGAGTCAGATTATGGAGGGCCATTGTTGTTGCTTGTTGCTTTTGTACTCTCAAATGGAACCAAAATGACATCACCAATGATGTCTTTTAACTCATGCATAAATTTAATTGATGCAGTAGCACAAAGTCCTCGGCCTCAATCGCTCTTCCAGCGTCATCAAAGTCCAGTGGCAAGATAAAGTCAAGATGACTAGAGATAAAGAGATAATTAAAGAGGGTGGGGGGCTGGAAGGACCTACTGGTGCAAAAATATTTATAGCTGCTCTTTTTGTGGTGGCAAAAAATTGGAAATTGAGAGGATGTCCATCATTTGGGGAATGGCTGAACAAGTTGTGGTATATGATGGTGATGGAAGACTATTCTGCTATAAGAAATGATAAGCAGGATTATTTCAGGAAAAAAAGCTGGAAAGATCTACATGAATTGATGCATAGCAAAATAAGCAGAACTGGGAGAACATTGTAACAACAATATTGGACAATGAGCAACTGTGAAAAACTGCAAATCAATGATCCAAGGACAATTCTGAAGGACAGAGAATGCTCTCCACCTCCAGAGAAAGAACTGTTGGGAGTCAGAATGCAGATCAGAGCATACTATTTCTCACATTAGTTTATTTATGGTTTTACTTTGGGGTTTTGGTTTTATATGAGTATTCTCTTACAACAATGACCAATATGGAAGCATGTTTGGCATGATAATACATGTATAACCCAGATCAAATGGCTTATCATCTCTGCAAGTGATGGGGTGGGGAAGAGAGGGAGATAATTTTGATCTTATAATTTCAGGAAACTTATGTTGAAAACTGTTGTTGCATTTAATTGACAAAATAAAATGTCTTTGAAAAAATTTTTAAAGGATGACTGGTGATGGTTCTGGATGCAGTGGATGACCTTGACTTCTTTGATGTGTAACCAAGTTCTAAGCACTCCACCGTGTCTGCTTTATCCACCTTCATGGCCACTGAACAAACTGTTCTCATCTGCCCCTCCTGCCTGGGGAAGTTTTCACGCATCTTCGTTAGACACCTAGCTAAGTCACTGATGGATTTGATGCTTCCTTACCTTCAACTTGATTTAATTTCTCTTCTGAGGCAGTGCTGGGGTGTGCTTGTTGCATATGCTACAGCTTCTTAGAGCTATAGATGAGTGCCAAAGGAGGATGAGCATTCCTAAAAGGGCTTGGCAAACCTTCATGTCAGAGATACAAGTCTTCCCTGAATACCCCATATGCCCTATGGAGGACCATAAGTACTAGTTAAAAATATGTATTTTATCCTAGAGGCAATAGTGTGTCACTAAAATTCTTGGGGTTTGTGTAAGGAGGAGTGATGCAATGAGATGTATGACTTAGGAAGATCTTTTTGGAAGCCCAACTAGCATTTGGAAGGAAACTGAAGAGTAGTTTGGAGAGGCTGTTTAAAAGGAGACCAGTTAGAAGGCTATGCAATAGCCTAGATTTTAGATGAGGGAACGGTAAAGAATTAGGTGGCAAGTAGGGAAGAAATACAAGAGATGTTTTAGAAAAAGAATAGCAAAGATTTGACAGTTGATTCCATAAGAGTAAAGAGAAAGGTAAGAGACAAGGATGATTACGAGGTTGCAGACCTGGGTGGCTGGAAGAATGGAAATACTGTCAACTTAGAGAAGCTTGGAGAAGGCATAGGTGTAGGAGAGTAGATAGCAAAGTCCTCTGGTTCCTATTTTTGTTTTTTGGAGGAAAAAATTATCATTAAAACAAACCAAGAAATGACTGGCTTTTGCTTTGTTTTTTAACAAAGAAGAAGCTCTATAAGAAATAGGGATGATTGAAACCTCCTATAATGTTCTTTGCTAGGCTGTTCATCCATCATCCTTCATTCCTGCCTCCTTTTCTGCTCATCAATCTTTTTAGTCATATCTTTTGAATAGTTTCTAATACACCCTTCATTTTTGTTAATATGTTGTCATCTATTTTTAGTCATTTTGTGTCCCTCCATTGCTCTTTGGTGGAACCTGTCATTTTGATTCTGGGGACATTGCACTATTTAGAGAAATGGAGCATCACCAGAAAAATACTTTCAACACTTTTATAGTTCACTGATGAGAGTATTCTTGCCAATGACAGAGCTTCCTTGTAACTTGTGTTTATGTGTTGTTCTAATTCCTCCACAGGGAGCCCATCCAATGAGTAGGAGAACTTCCTCTAACTTTTTATGGATACCAGTGGAAAATATAGGCTATCTGTTCCTCTAACTTTTTATGGATACCAGTGGAAAATATAGGCTATCTGTTATTTCTCATTCTAACCATAGGACTGACCCACTTCTTCTAGGCAACATATTTATTTTTGTAATCCCTTACTTTCTGTCTTAGTAACAACTAAAGACAAAAGAGCAAAGGCTAGGCAGACAGGGTTAAGTGACTTGCCCAGGGTCACACACACAGCTATGAAATTATGAGTCCAGAGTTGAACTCAGGTTCTCCTGACTCTAGGCCTGTCATTCTATACACTGAACCACTAGCTGCCCCTCAATATGGTTTTTTAATGAAATGTCTTCTGTTGATTCTGATGCATTGTTCTTCATGGCTAATGTACTTAGCCTAGACACAGATGCTATACATATGTTCATGGCATTTTTGGCGACCTTCAACTTTAATTCTTCAGAGTCTATGGTATGTCATACATTGTAGCTATATGGAATCACAAGAAAAAATTTTTTTCCATCAGATTTTATCATGAGAGACTCAGAAGTGTGGAAATTACTACTGGCAATTCAAATAAGTAACTAGTCTATAAGAGACAGGCTTCAAGCTTGGGTATTGAGGGGGTAAGTTAAATAACTTAGCCAAACAATGAGTATATATTGTAAGCAGGACTTAAGTTGAAAGTCTGACTCCATGGCTGATACTATTACACCATGCTGTCTCCCTACCAGAAAAATATTGTTGGTAAAAGAGAGGTCTTTGATTCAGAGAAAGCCCTGGGATCATTGAAAAGACTGTACAGTTTTCCAAATGCAATCTGAACTGTTTTCCACCTCCAGTGCATTTCTGTGTCCAGCTTACTGTCCATCTGTAGTTACTGTCCAAGATACATGAACTGATTTATGAACTATCAAGTGCATAGCATAGTCTCAACAATAGTTATTCTTTATTCATGTGGTTTTTCCAGTGTGGATTATTAGGTTTAATTTTTTTGAATGATTATAGTTCATGGAGAACACCAGAACAATGACAGCCACAACATAGAAACAAAAATAATGTTATTAAGTAAATAGAAAAGATAAGTAGGAAAGGATAATTATACTTCTAACAGCAGAAGGAGCCCCAGTGGCATCCTTGTGTAATGGACTGGCTGTATGAGGAGCTCCCAACATCATAGGTTTGATCCCGGTAGAGAGCAATAGTGGTTTTTTTTTTTTTTAATGAAATTGAATTCTTTGGCATGGGACCAATTCAGTAATCTGATCTTACACAATAAGGCTCATTCAATGGCTTAGCATTTGGGTATTAAACAAAACATAAGGACAAATAAGAAAATTCCAGTGGCTGGGGTTCAGGAAGAAGTCACGAAATGTCTGAAATGGAGAGAGACCTTTTGTTAAATCTATCTTTACATAAACAAACTCTTCTGTAAAACTGGCTTTTGGCTACAATCCACTTCTTTTGGATAAAGGATTCTATTTCCCAGAATAGGGTAATAGGTCTCTAACAATAACATGTTGACATCTAAAAAGGAAAGCAGTACAAGTACAAGTACGAGCGCTAGGATTTTCCCTACATAAATATCCCATCACTGTGGACCTAGGGATGCATATTGCTAGTGATATTGAAATTCATCATAAGAAATTTGAATCTCCAACCACCGTCAGAAAAAAAGTTTTTGCTTTGAAAGGAGGAATAAAAACATAGTTTAAGAAATAGCAAACTATTATCCAACCATTCTGGAGGACAATTTGGAACTAAATCCAAAGGGTTATAAAACTGTGCATACCCTTTGATCCAGTAATACCACTACTGGATCTGTAACCCAAAGAGATAATAAAAAAGGAGAAAGGACCTATTTGTACAAAATATTTATAGCAGCTCTTTTTGTGGTGGCAAAGAATGAGAAATTGAGGGGACATTCATCAATTGGGGAAATGGCTAAGCAAGTTGTGGTACGTGTTGGTAATGGAATACTATTGTGCTATAAGTAATGATAAGCAAGATGATTTCAGAAAAAGCTGAAAAGATCTGCAGGAACTGATGCAGAGTGAACTGGGAGAACACTGGACACAATAACAGCAACACTGGATGATGATTATCTGTGAAAATGTGGCTACTCTCAGCAAAGGATCTGGGACAATTCTGAAAGACTTACGATGGGGAATGCTATCCACTTTCAGAAAAAGAACTGTTGGAGTCATTTTTCATATCAACGGATCTGGTTTCATTTTGTGGTTTTGATTATGTATGACTTGGCTCTTATGACAATGACCAATATGGAAGTGTGTTTTTCATGACAATAAAAAATGAAAAAGTAAATTTAAAAATACCTAATTTTTTTAAAGAAAGAAATAATAAGCTAGTCAATCAGGCCAGAAAGTCATAGACTGACAACATAGTCCCTCCACTCAATTTGATTCCAGGTAATGGTAATAAATACTTCTATGGAATGGCCAATTAATATTCCTGAATTCTACATCAGTGATGTCAAACTCAGATAGAAATGGGAACAACTAAACCATATATAAGAATCATTGCAGGCCAAATATTGACTTAGAAAACCACATATGTTTATGTTTCCTTTTTTATTAATTTATTTGTTAAATATTTCTCAATCACATTTTAATATGATTCTGGCATACTTGAACTCAGTTGATTGTTGAACATCTCCTTTCTACATTATTCAAGGGGTGTTGTTGTGAGGTCTATTGTCTAATAGGTAAGAAACTTTCCCATTCAAAAAGAAATAACACAATGGGAAAACTGTTTTGAGAAGATCCCGACATTTCTTTCATAAGGTTGTTCTCAACTTTCCTCATAACCTATTTCTATCTGGAATGGATCCTTCCTTGAAGCTATTATGCATTACTCCCTGTAGTTGAGTTCATATCTGGCCTCTGACACTTACTAGCTTGCTAGGCAAGTCATTTAAACCTGTTTGCCTCAGTTTCTTTAACTGTAAAATGAGCTAGGGAACCAAATGGCAAAAACACTCTAGTGTCTTTGCCAAGAAAACCTCAAATGGAGTCACAGAAAGTTGGACACAAATGACTGAATGACAATATATATACAATATATATTAATATGTATTAATATAGAAGTATACATTAATGTTAGTAATGTTATTCTATATTATAGGCAACAATTTTAAGTTCAAAAGCCAGTTTTCCAATTACTGTAGTCTATGGTTTTTAGAGTTATGAAAAATTTATGGAACCTTTCTTGTTCCCACACAAATATTCTTGTAAAGACATTAGCCTAGTTTTCTCTCCTCTTGGAGAGGTTATATAATACATAAGGGGATACGGACTAGACCTATGATTTCCTGGTATAGGGAACTCCCAGATGAGCAGACTCCCCCAACCAAACCAATTGGCACACTCTCTGCAATTTATAATCTTACAAAGTTGCCCAGAGCACTAAGAGGTTATGAGTTGCCTAAAGTAATACAACTGGAATGTATCAGAGATAGGACTTGAACCTGGGACTTGCTGGCTGTGAAGCCAAATTTCTATCCACTGAGTCATGCCAGGAGGCTGGCCTATTCTCAGACTTCTTACAGACCCTGAGTCTTGCCAAGGTCTTTTGTACTTTTCCCAAAACCAAGTTAATTCTTCACACATGGGGATTAGGATGACATCTGTGAGATTCCATATAAAAAGCATTTGATGTTTCCCCAAACCTCTGGTAGTGGTCTGAGTGGGTGGGAGTTTTTTCAGCAGGAGGCTGTTCTAGACTTAAAGACCAAATTTCCAATTATAAATCATACTTTAATACAGTTAAAACAATAAAATGCTCTTTCTATTCTTGGCCCATAGAACAGTTATACACTAAAAAACATAAATGCTTTTTTTTCACAAAGGACATAAATGTAATCAAGGCAGGTTTTAATAAGACTGCTATGCCTCATAAACTCTATCCTTGTTGTGGTGGGTACTTTTTTTTTAAACCCTTACCTTCTGTCTTGGAGCCAATACTGTGTATTGGCTCAAGGCAGAAGAGTGGTAAGGGTAGGCAATGGGGGTCAAGTGACTTGCCCAGGGTCACACAGCTGGGAAGTGTCTGAGGTCAGATTTGAACCTAGGACCTCCCGTCTCTAGGTCTGGCTCTCAATCCACTGAGCTACCTAGATGCCCCCTGTAGTGGGTACTTTTGAAGGAGAAGTGAGAGGGATGGAAGAACAAGGAGAGTACACTTTTTGATCTGGATATATTAACAAAGAAACTCCATAAAATCCCTACTTTAATAATTCCAGGGGGCCACATCCAGGAAATCTTACTGGGATTTCAGCATATGAAAACAGTCAAAATTCATTCCCATCACAATTTGGACATTCACATTAAAAAGATCAATGCCTCACTCTTTTTAAGACATGAATATAGTCCTTTTTAATGTTTCCAGTGCAATAAATCTTGGGAATGGGAGATAGAGACTCCACTTTGTTTTTCGCTTTCTGTTCGTAATTAGCCAAATCAAGGAGGAAAGAAGCTGATAAACACAGAGAAGTATTATTACTTTTTAAAAAAAATCAGATATCTTCATGTAAAACCCAGTGGAATTGTGTGTTGGCTAAGGGGAACTAGGGGGGACTTGGGGGAGAGGGAAAGAACATGGAACATGTAACTATGGGAAAATATTCAAAATAAAAAAAATTTTAAAATCAGATATCTTTAAAGTGACTTTTTTTAATGAGCCAGAGATTCTTCTTCTCTTTTTATCTAACAAACCTAAGTTTCTTTAGATGCAAAAAGACTAAGAGGGGAAATCAAAGCCATCTTCTGAACTTGCTGTCCCAGTTTACATTGCAATAGCAGTCCAGATTCCCAGAAGTCAAAGAATACTTCATTTCCCAGGGTTTTAGGGGTAACCTTAAGGAACTGGGTATTGTCATTCAAATGCCTCCATCCAATAGTATACTCCAAAATTGATCAACAAATTGATGTCAATTAGGTTTTTCAGGAGGGAATTTACTGAAAAGATACAGCTAGAACAGTATTTACAAAACAGTTCCCCAAGCCAGGGGCATACTTTTCTCTCTGTACACTGGTTTGGTCCCTGAGGAAAGTGGGCTCAAACTTAGAACACAAATATAGTGAGAAACACATTCTTGGGGCTGAGGAGTATCTTGAGACATCTGTCTCTAGGAGTCCTTTTCTTGTCTCAGGACCCCACTAAGTCTGGCAGGGGACCATTTTGTGAACAATGTGCAAATTGTTTCTTTGCTCAACTGGGATGGCTCTTTGTAGGATGTGGTGTCTCCAATGATAGGTCAATTTATTGTAGATAGAATTAAGCAGATCCTTGGCTGCTGTACTGGATCTTCACCAATTCTCAGCAGTCACTGTTATAACACTGTTAGATCTCTCTGATGGCTTGGATGGAATTCCCAAACTCACTGGTCACATGGGCATGTTCCCCTCCAAATAATATTCACCAGTAACCGCTTAACAAATACTTGTTGACTTTACTTAAGATCAGTTAAAATTAAAGGTATTTTTATTGTGGCTTATTGGGTTGAGATAAGAGGTCATGGGTTCAAATTTGACCTCAGACATTTCTTCTCTGTGAGACCCCAGGCAAATCACTTAACTCCAAATGCTTACACCTTACCTTAAAAGATTAGCTCTTTTGCCTTAGAACCAATACATAGTATTGATTCTAAGATGGAAAGTGGGGGTTAAAAAAAGAATAAAGACAAAAAGACAAAAGAAACAGAGGCCCCCATAATAAGATGACTGTGTAAGAGACAGACTAGCCAATGGCCCTCCCAACCTGGGAACTCATAACAATTGTTGCCCCACTTAACTGTCAGGAAAGAAAATGCATAAAATGCCAAGGGAGGGATGTTATCAATCATTTTGTAGGCAAGCTCAGTTCCAGCTCTGTGCCTCCTGAGTCATCATTCTGTCCAGCTTCTAAGCTAACTAGAAAACTCCTTGTCACCATGCAGCTCCATCAAGCTTCCAAGTACAGAACTGGAATCAGGCAGGAAATATTGTTCACCTTCTATATAAGCATTGGGAAGGGAAAATCTGAGCATGCTCCAAGGACTGGGACCTGTTTGACAATCCCCCTCAACCCTTGTTACCTACCTAACAAAGATTAGATAAGTCTACGAGATAACTCTGCAAACTTCTCTTCTTTTCTGCTTGAAACAGACTTTCAGACAGGTAAGTGGTATTTATCTCAACTGCCTTATGTTTTGCCCTACATCTGTATTCCAGATCCATTTTCAGCACCCCAGCTATATGTAGGGTGATTAGGAACATGAACTTGAATAATGTCAATGAAGAAAAGAAAGTAGAAAGGAAGGAGGAAGGAAGCAAGCAAGGAAGCAAGGAAGAAAGGAAAAAATGGAAGAAGGAAGGAAAGAATGAAGGAAGGAACGCAGAAAGGAACAAAGGAAGGAAATTATTTATTAGTGAGGTACTCATATGGGAGGAAATTCTCTTTACCAATACTGGTACCTTTTCTATAATTTAGAATTTCAAAGAATTGCTTAGAGCTCTGAGAAGTTAAGTGGCCTGCCCAGCCTGGGTTATACAACTAGGATGTATGAGAGGTAGAGTTTGAATCCAGTTTCTTTTGACATCAAGGCTAGTTCTTTATTCACTATGCTAACAAATATAAAATAGCTAATTAGCAGTCATTAAAATTAGCCACAAAGAAACCATTTGCCTGAATAATAATCTCTCAATTTGATTGTAAGGTGATTATTTCCTCTAAATGAGAGCAGAGGGCACAGACAAGCAAGCTACTTTCTCAATGATGTGTGTTGTTCAGCCATTTTCAGTCTTGTCTGACTTTGTGACCTCATTTGGGGTTTTACTTGTTTGCTTTTTTAAAAATTAAAGCCTTTACCTTCCATCTTAAAATTGATACTATGTATTGGTTCTGAGGTAGAAGAACAATAAGAGCTAGGCAACAGGGGTTAAGTGATTTGCCCAGGGTCACACAGATAGGAAGTGTCTATATTTGAATCTGGCACCTTCCATCTCTAGGCCTGGCACTCTATCCACTGAGCCACCTAGCTGTTTTGCCATTTCTTTCTTTTTAAAAAAACTCTTACCTTCTGGGCAATTTGGAACTATGCCCAAAGGGCTTCAAAAGACTGCCTGCCCTTTGATCCAACCATACCTCTGCTGGGTTTATATGCCAAAAAGATAATAAGGAAAAAGACTTGTACAAAAATATTTATAGCCACGCTCTTTGTGGTAGCAAAAAACTGGAAAATGAGGGGATGCCCATTGATTGGAGAATGGCTCAATAATTGTGATATCTGATGGTGATGGAATATTATTGCGCTGAAAGGAATGATGAACTGGAGGAATTCCACGTGAACTAGAAAGACCTCCAGGAACTGATGCAGAGTGAAAGGAGCAGAACCAGAAGAACATTGTACACAGAGACTGATACATTATGGCACAATCAAATACAATGGACTTTTCTACTGTAAGATGCAGAAATGAGTAGTCATATTTCTGGAGGTACAAGCTGGCAGTTGCCACTTTGGAACACAGAACCTGGCAGAGCACCCAGGCCGTGTGCCAGGGTGTCAGTTAAGGACAGGGTATAAAAGGGGTTCCTCTAACCACTGGGAGCTTCACTTCTCTGACTCACCTGCAGGGTTAGGGAGGAAGGAGGGTTTTGGGGCCCCAGGGTGGTTTGGAAGTTTCTGTTAGGCCAGTAGGAACAAATTCAATTATTAGCCAAATATTTAATACTTCCTTGACATAGACAACATCCTTACGTACCAGTTAGAGAGAACAGCTACAACCAAGAACAACTGCAACAGATCCAGAGGCTCCCCAGCCTTTGGGCTCAGCAACAAGCAACAGAATTGGGATTTGCCCTCAAGGCTGTCTCATTTACTCTGCACCTAGGGAACATCAACTAGTGCTTCAAAATTAATCAACATCAACAATTTAGGCTAGGTCTTAGGGTTTCCTTGTTGCCTTTGCCCACCTACTTACCCTTACCTTCCCTCTGTTTAATTATAAATAAACCCTGGTTAACCTTAAAACTAAACAATCTTGGAGCTTTGCTTTCCTTACCATCACCCATCCTTTTAATAGCAGTCAGATCCTCATTTCAACTTAGTTGAGCAAGCCTTTCCAAGCTAGTTTATCCATTTCAATTTGAGGTTTCAATCGGCTTCCTGGAAACATTTCTAACTGTCTTGGCTGGATTGGTTCCAAGCCCTGGGCCTATTAGCAGAGAACCTTGGGCTTAAAGGTGACCTGTCCCTGCTGCTGTGGGAGGTTATCTAACTCACATACAACCATGGTTTGGATCTCCCTCCCTTTCATATTCCAACATCAGCATCTGCCTAGGCCCTTGGCTGTTCCTAATAGTACCCACATTACACTACTAGCAGCAATGCAATGACCAGGACAATCCACAGGAACTTAGGAGAAAGAACGCTATCCACATCCAGAGGAAGAACTGCAGGAGTAGACACACAGAAGAAAAACATAGGATCAATCACATGGTTCGATGGGGATATGATTGGGTTTTGGTGTTAAAAGATCACTCTAATGCAAATATGAATAACACGGAAATAGGTTTTGAATAATGATACATGTATAACCCAGTGGAATTGCTCTTTGGCTCCAGGAAGTGAAAGGAAGAGGGGAGAGAAAGAACATGAATCATGTAACCATAACCATAATATTCTGAATTTAAAAAAATTAAATAAAAACTCTTACCTTCTGTCTTAATAATGTGTATCTGTTCTAAGGCAGGAGAGCAGAAAGGGCTAGGCAATAGGGGTTAAGGGACTTGCCCAAAATCATATAGCTAGTAAATGTCTGAGGTCAGATTTGAATCCAGGACCTCCCATCTCTAGAACCACCTCTTAAACTACTGAGCCACTTGGCTGCCCCAGCCATTTCCTTCTCCAACTCATTTTATAGATGAGGACACTGAAGCAAACAAGTGATTTGTCCAGGATCGCACAACTAGTAAGTGTCTGAAGTCAGATTTGAACTCATGAAGATGAGCCTTCCTGACTCTAGGCCAACATACTGTCTATTGTGCCACATAGGTGCCCTAGCAACTATCATAGGGGGTGGACAAGTTATCTTTAGCCACCCAGGAAAGTGGGGCTTCTCCTCACTGTTTTAACTCCAACCAGTGACATGACTTCTACCTGGGATTCTTTATAACCCTCAGATCTAAATTCAAGGGTCGTAGGGAACAGCCTGGTAGCAAAGATCATTTTATTACAGTAAGAGAAAAGAGAAGTATAGGGAAACTTATGCAGAGAAAAACCATGATAACATCCTGGCAGAATGGTTGGGTTGTATGGGCAACTCCAAGCATAGGGGGCTTGATCTGGATACTAGCTTCATTGAACTTAACAACAGCAATATTTTTTTAAAATGAAATTGAAGTCTTTTTTTTCAGGAACCAACTTGGGAATTGCACAAGTCTCAACTAATAAGACAAGACAAATAGAGAATTGTGATTATTGGGTTCAGGCAGAGGTCACTGCATGCCTCAAAAGCAAGAGAGACCTTTCTTTCACCTGTCTTCACATAAATAAACTCTCCTATAAAATTCCCTATTGGCTATAATGAGTCTTTAAGGTGGCATTTTATTCTATTGAATCAAATGCTTTTCTAAAATCAACAAACAAATATAATTGACAGAAAAAAATGAGCACAAAGGGATTTTGAATTCTTAGCACTTTTCAATCAGTTGTGCAAAAAAAAAAAATGCTACCTGCTGTAGAATATCATTTGTGAAAACCTGCCTTTTTCCTTCCCACATTTTCATAATAAATGTCCTTAATATGTGTTCAGAGTATTCTCATAATGATTTGCTGGAGATGAGAAAGCAGGTATACTGGTCTATAGTTATTGATGTCCTCTCAATTATTGTTTCCAGCAATAATATCAACCATGATTTTTTCCTATTATTCAGTATATGCTTCACTTTCAAATCTCTTAATAAGCAACCTTTCAATGACCTTAAAAGTATATTGCTTCCTGAACAGACCATCTCTGTGTTCACTTTGTCTGGCCTAGCTATTCTTCCCATATTTGTTTTCATTTGTGACATTTCTATGTTCTCATGTAGGACACTGGATATTGTGATATTAAAATCTAAATATGATGGGGAGAAATTTCCAGAAGAAAGAATAGTATTTCAACAATAATAACTAAGTTCTCTGAAATGAGATTGAAATAGCCCCAAGGAAAGAAAAAGGGAGCAAGAGAGGTAGAGTGAGAGAGAGGGAAAGAGGGAGGGAGGTGAAAAGCAGAAAGAAAAGGAGGAAAAAAAGGAAAAAGGAAGGAAAAGAGGAATTTAGCACTTTATAAATCAATTTCATTTGATTCACACAACAACAATGGAAGGTAGATGGTATCCTTACTTTCATTTCATAGATGAGGAAACTGAATCAGAATTTAGGTTACTTTAGCTATTGAGTATTTGAAGCTGGATTTGAACTCAGGTCTTCTTATCTATAGGCATAGCATTCTATCCACAGTACCACTTAGCTATCTCTAATAAATTCCTGAGTTAATTAGAAACTTAATTAAAGCATTTTTAAAATGGTAAAGAGGTAAATTAGGACCCTGGAAGGAGAATTTGGAAAGAAAAACATGAAAATAGAATGACAGAGACAGAATAGAAGAAAGAGAAAATGTAACAAATATTATAGGAAAATATATATTTTAATATATGCTTCTATAATATATATTTTTAATTTAATATAGGCTTCTATTATATGTTAGTATAGGCTTCTAAGATATATATTTTTAATAGAGGCTTCTATAAATGGAAGTAACTAAGTTTGAAGGTAGAATATGGCAAAACAATGAGAATATTTGGTTTCCCAGAAAAAATTATTAAAATCAAAATCCTGGATGTTTTAATTCAAGAAACTATACAAGAAAACTATTCTGGAATATGGGGGAAAGATGGCAAAAGATATGTTATGATGATAATAACAGATAGTTTGGAGAAGCAGATAAATGTTTTCAGGGCCAAATATAGCTTTAAGTCAAGAGTCAGAGATTGACAGGCCACAGTGAGGAAAGGAGGGGGTAAAACAGTCCTGATTCTCAAACCCCTCCCCTTCTAACTGCTTCTGCTTCAGTTGATAATGAAGACAGGAATAAGATTCTTCTGGTGAGTTTCTGTTATGGCTGAAACCCCAATAATGTTTCTTTCTTAAATTTATATTCCTCTCAGGTCAGTTAGAGGAGATATATAGAAATTATTTATCTAACTGTTGAGGACAGAGGAGATCTTAAACTGGCAGCCAACAGGATTCAATCTAGAAGTTCAGACTGAATTGTAAGTATCTTCCAAATAATTTATCAGGCACAGCTTTGAAGGTAAAAAGTTATATTAGGAATTAACAAGGAAAATTATAGAAATCAATGAAGGGTTTAGGATAAAGGAAAGGTGACCCTGAACTGTTAAATTGATGCCCCCTTCCCCCTCCTCACTGGAGGAGAGGAAGCATTTAACTAAAACTGGCTCTCTTGCTATTGATAAATATTTTACTCTCTAATCGCTAAGTAATTATATCATTATATTAATGAAGAATAGTAATGACAAATAGGCTAACCCTATGAGTAGAAATCACTAGCTTATACTACAATGGTTTCTCAGGAGAAACCCCCAGTCAGGAGAATCAAGCAGAGTGTCTGCTCACATCCAATCCCACAAATTAACTGTCTTTAACCCTTCTCAACTGCCCCTCACCCAAAGTTCTCCCGGGGGGTCCCCTGGAATTCTGGGTAAGGCTCTCCCTGTACCTTTGCAGGGATTCCATGCTTTGCATCTGCACACAACAGATATTGAGAGAACTGAGAGCATGCAATCAATTATGAGTCCCAAGTTTAACTTACTTAGATGTATAGTTGCTTCAATTTCAGAGAAAGAATTATATGAGCAGCCAGGAGAAGACAAGTTAGTTGTATATAGAGAAACACCAGGTAGAATGATGTGGGACTATACATAAATAACAATAAATTTACATGCCAGAATAGGATATACTAAAAATCAGTGATTTTTACTCTGAAATAACATATGCTGCTAAAATGACCACTTCTACAAAAAAGATAATGTACTCTTACAGACAACCACTTGTAATACATACCACCTAACACTGCTTTGAGGTAATTACCAAGCTCCTTGTGCCTTTGTAGGACCTAGATATCATTCATTTCTTGGCTCTACCCCTGTTAATGGGTGGTATCAATTTTTTCTTGTTAGTCTGGGGGTCAGTATGGATTGTCCAATCAGAAAAATAATTTATCACCCCTCTTTCTACCAGAGAGAAATTTCCCCCCATCATCCCATATTTGATTATTTCCTAATCATTCATGTTTCCATTTATAGATAGAATGAATGTTTAATTGGATTAATAAAAGCATAATCAATAGAAGAATTAATTAACATTAATCCTTACTTGCCCGTTCACATAACCTTAGGCTTTCAATTTTCCAATCCAAACCATTTCATTTTGCCTACCTCCTCAAGCATGGACAAGAGTACAAAAAGCAATGCTGGGAAATTTATTTGCTCCCTTACCACAAGGGACATCCTAAATTCATCATTTCTTTGCAAAAGGTAGAATGTTTCATCACAGGTTCCCTGGAATCACTAATGGCCATTGTGTTGATATCATAACCTTAAATATATTTTGATATTGTATAAACTGTTCTGGTTCTACTTATTTCATTCAGCATTTTGCAAAAGTCCTCAAAATTACACATTTTTCTACATGGATTACAATTTTTTTTAGGACATTTCCCTTCCGTCTTAGAACCAATACCAGGTATTGATTCCAAAGCAGAAGAGTGGTAAGGGCTAAGCAATAGAGGTTAAGTGACTTGCTTGGGGTCACAAAAGTAGGAAGTGTCTAGAGGCAAATTTGAACCCAGGATGTACTGTCTCTAGGTGTGCCTTTCTATCCATCAAACCACCTAGCTTACCCGATGGATTACTTTTTAACATTCATTTTACAATGGTCTTATAGTGTATATTGTTCTTTTTCTGCTAACTTCATTCTGCATCAGTTCATATAGTTTTTTCATCTTTTTAAAATAATCTATTTCTTCATTTCTTACTCTTCAGTAGTGTTCCACATTAATATACACTACAATTCATTTATTCTTCAATTGATGGGCATCCCCTTAATCTTCATTTTTTTTTTACCACCACAAAAGAACTCCTATAATCACTTCGATTGATCATTCCGGCAAGATGATCCCTTGAATCCTCCTAGTTTTGTGACAAGGTGTTCCTTAGTGTACATTTCAGACTGATTATTGTTATATTCAATAATCTGGGAAGAGATGGATGCCACCTTGAGTTACAGGGATGGCAGTTGAGAGACTTGGAATGTTCCCAGGTGCTGTGAGCCAGGGGCAAACATAGGTTGACCTCACCCTATAAATACCCCTCACAGCCACTTTGAGGGGAGTCTCTGGACTGAAAAGTCTCTGGACTGAGAAGTCTCTGGTCTCTGAAGTCTCTGGACTCAGAGACTGAGAACTGGAGGTCACAGATCTCTGCCAACCTCTGTGATTCAATCTGGGCAGTGGGTGGCTGGAAGGGTGGTTTGAAGGGTCGTTGAAGGGTTGCTGGGAGGTTAAGAAGAAGAGGGTAGGAATAAACCTGAATCTATTTCCTGATAGACTGTGAGAGCTAGTCAATCACCAACACTGGTGATAAGAGAGCTGAGAGAATTAAGACCATCAATACATCTGCAGCAATAGCCTCCCTGTTCTCTGGCTTGGCTGTGGCCAGGTCCAGCCGGAGATAGAGGGAGAGGTGAAATCTCCAGCTTCCACCTGATCAATAGCCTCCAGTAGTGATTATTAATTAGTCTATAGATAATAGATCAATAGGGTTTCCATTCCCCAATCCTTGACCTTGTTATCCTTTCCCTATTTATAGATAAGAGTGTTCAACAACAAGTTCCTTCCTGAGTGGTCTTTCTATCGCAGGCCTTGGGAAGGGTATCAAACACAGTCAGATCCTGAACGTTATTCAAGGTAGATCAATAGCCCAATACTAATTTATCCAACCCCAGGTTGGACCTGAAAGGTTCCCTATCTATCTAACTTCTCGAGGGTCCTTACTTGGGCAGCTGATAGAGAAAAGGGGATAACTTGCAGCAGCAGTCAGGGTAATAGGAGTAGGTGTTCCTCCAAACAATTGCAGCTGAGGAGATCATAGATAGATACACATCATCACCATCACTATATATCTCCCTTGTACCCTTTATTCTTATAACATTATATCTTAAATAAAAATCTTGGGGGAAGGGAGGAAAAAGTGAAATTCTCAATCCTGTGAGACAGCCCTGCCTTCTCAACCCAATAAGAATGGTAGTGATACTATTTAGCATAGAATCGCCTTTGACTTTCAAAACTAAATAGAAGTTCATATAGAGAAGTTTCTGTCTCCTGCCTCTGGTCTCCAGATCAGAAAAATTTAAGGAATAAGTCATCTGTGCAGGGGTTTAGTTGTGTAAATAGTATTTCCCCATGCAATCAAGAAAGTGCCATAGTCTCTTACAGCCTTGAAAATAGATTTCTCACATAGTTTTTTCCAGGAAAGCCTCCTGAACCTTATTATTGCTTTCCTGGCTGAGTTTCAAGCCAAACATCATATGTGAATGGTAATAAAGGAGATGTGGACTGTGGCATTATTCTTCCTTTTAGCAGACTGGAACAAAAACCAGTACATGGATACAAAGGTTGCAAACTTTTTCTTAGTCACTCATGATAATTCCTCTCTGAAGATGTTCCATTCTTAGGGACAGGGGAGGCTAAAGGAGTTGACTCTTGCCCGGGTTAACTTTAGGCAAAGTTGTGACTAGAGAAAGTTCTTGTTACTTACAACATCCCTTTTCCCCTTTTGTCAAGATTTTCCTCTTTACAGCCCCACTAGGTACCTAGTAACTCAACCTATCCCCTTTAATTTGCAAAATTGTTGCTATTGAATCATTTTAGTCATGTCTTACTCTTTGTGATTCCATTTGAGGTTTTCTTGGCAAAGATACTGGAGTGGTTTGCCATTTTCTTAACAGAGTGAAGTGACTTGCCCAGGGTCACATAGCTAGTAAGTGTCTAAGGCTGGATTTAAACTCATGAAAATGAGTTCAATGCTCTATCCCCCATACCTTCTAGCTGCCCAATTTGTAAAGAAAAAGACTCAACCAATTCACTCATTTGCTGATGCCTTTTGCTACTTCTCTTGAAGGTATTTGCACTTTAAAAGAGGATTCCTGGAAAAGAAATAAATCACTAATGGTGCCATGTCAGAGATTCATGCATCTGAGCAGAAGAGGTCCTAGATATTACTCTAGTCAACAACATATTACCTAGATTTTTAAGGTTGGGTCTCTTGGCTTGCTTTTACTAAAGCCTTGCTTAGAGCTTTAGGATGAGGTGATCAGAGCTTTGTTTCTGGGAGCTCCAAAATTTTAGAGGTTGATAATAGTACCAAGAGAGACAGTGTGGTATAATGAAGAGGTGGTCTTAAAGCAAGCAATACCTGATTTTAAGTCCCATCTCTTGACACATACTGGCTGTGTGATCCTAAGCAAATCATTTACCCATTCAGTACTTTAGGCAACTCCTAAAGACTATAAATTATGGAGGAGGTTCCAATCTGTATTTGTAGAGGAAGCTTCCTCCCCTGAGAGTTCCCTAAAACAATCAGATCACAAGTCCAGTGACTATCCCTAACCTAAAGCAGCATAGAAACAAAGGAATTTAGCACTCACTGAATAAGGATAATTAGTTAAAAAACAAAGTTAACAGACATCAGGGGGGTCTTTCTTTGCTCCCCCTACCTTGTGTGATGGTCACCCATCCTGAGATCTCTGTCTCCTTTGACCTGGTACAAAATCCCTCTCCCCAGACTGAAGATGTGCTTTGAAATGCTTGTTCCTGACATTACTCAAATTCCCAGTGATGTTTCTGGCCCTGTTCCCTAAGATACTGAATCAGGAGCGTTCATTATTTTAGTGTTAGTCAGACAGTCATCTTATCTGTCATTTTACAAAGTGAAGGAAAAGCAGAGCTTTGGGGGCATTCAACTTGGTGCTGAGCAGTGTGAGGAGAATATTAGATGAAGCAGAAATTATTTCACCCCTAGGCAACAGTCTGGCTGGAGCAGATGAGTCTTGACTGCACGCTAAGGGTTGCTAGCCTTGGTGGAAATGGTTAGTGAGATTTCTGTAACTCTGAAAAGAAGATGTGTGTGTGTGTGTGTGTGTGTGTGTGTGTGTGTGTGTGTGTGTGTGTGTATCGGTGAGAGAGAGAGAAAGAGAGAGAGAGAGAGAGAGAGAGAGAGAGAGAGAGAACTGGATTAGTAGGCAAATAGGAGCTGGGGTGGGAAGGTTTGCTTCCACTTAATGAATTTAGAAAAACTCATACAATTTCCATAGCCTTTAATCACCAGGTATTATCCTGGACAGTCAAGGGAATGGAAGCCAGTTCTATCTACCTCTTCTGTAATGATGAGAAAGATGTGGTTTGGACTAGATAAACTTATAATGAGAGAGAGAGAGAGAGAGAGAGAGAGAGAGAGAGAGAGAGAGAGAGAGACTGAGAGAGAGAGAGAGAGAGAGCAAAAGTGCTCATCTATACTTTGAAAAAAAAAACCTCTTTTTTTGGGGAACATGGACCTCTGGGTCACAGTATGTTAAATGGATAAAAGGAGAAAGGAGACAGGGAAACTCAGGTTGTGTCTTTACAGCCAGTGAAAAATATTTTTTCCAGCAAGGAAGATCTGGTATTTTCAACCTGCCCAGCAAATGAATATAATTCTATGTGTAGTGCCTCTCTTACTTATACCTCCTCCCCCAGAGGCACTAATTCTTTTTCTCTCTGTCTCATTTCCTTCTGACCCGTCTTCACACTGGTGGGTCAGAGTTTCCCCAGTAGGAAGGCAGCTGCTACAACTCACTAGTCTTGGGGTCCTAGGGTTAACTCTTATGGGTGATTATTTCTATTAAAATTGTAGCTCATGAACCCCTGATGCTGTATTTCCCATTAATAAATCAGCCACTAACACTCAATTAACCTTAACCAAAACATTTAATGAAATACAAAGCAAACACACAATATTTATATACATTCCACCCATAAACTTGGATTATACTCTTCCACCCATGTGCACAGTGTTAGTAGGAAAACACATTCTTAAAGGGAAAGGAATACACGTGGGCAGGACAACTCCTAACTCCAGAAGGATAACCTTTGATATATTTTTTCTAGGTCAGGAACTGTCCAAAAAAATTCCTTGAGGAGCCAGCTTGTGGGTGGACAGATCCTTCTACTACTGTTAAACTAAGCTGAATCATGCCAAGTTAGACTAATATCCCCCTGAATGTGGCATCTCCATAACCCAGTGGAAGTTGTTGGGGTTGGGTAATGTTGGGTGAATCCATGAAAGTCCTCCTTGCAGAAGGGAAAGAGTTTGATCTACATCTCAAGGTAAGCCAGAAAAACTAATAGGTGGTAATAAAGAGGGAGAACATTCCAGGAATGGAGAGGAAAGCCACTAATAAGGCCCAGAGTCAGAAGGTGGAATGTCATGTGCAAATGTTATAAAAAAAAAAGTAAGTAATCTGAGTAGGGTCAATGAAGGCAATTTGGGTGTGAGGAAGGATAAAGGGGATATAGGTGATTATAAGGTGACTGGAGGAGGAATGAAGGTATGGGAAGGTATATAGGAGATAAGGGAAATGGGGTATATAGGAGAGGGCAGCTCAAACAAGTTTATTCTCAGAGGTTTGAGACAGAGGATACAGGGAGGAAATTAGGGCCAGTAAGAGCCACAAAGAGTCTGGCATGATAGAGAAATAACTCAACACACAAAACATTATATCTGAAGAAAATAGAAAACTCCTGAAGATAATTGAGTAGGGGAGTCAGGAGGACTAGTTAGACCTATAGTTTAGGAAGATCAGTTTGACAGTTGAGTGTAAGGTGGACTGGAATGGGAAGAGATTCAAAGCAAGAAAATCGACCAGAAGGCCATTGTGAAAGTCTAGGCATGATGGAATGAGGGCCTGTATCAAGGAGTTACTTGTCTATCGGTGGTAGTTGGCCAATAGTTAGTCTTGGTCATGCAGGGAATAAGTGGGCACCTTCTCTAAAAAGGAGGTTACAAAACTTTTTTTAATAGAAATTAAGGAAGATAAAGTATTGGAGAGGAATAAATTGCTCATGGTTAGACTGTAACAATATAATAAAAGCAATGATAGCAACTAACAACGTATATTTAATACCATCCCTATTAAGGGGTTATTGAATAGATTTAGAAAACTTATTTAAATGAAAATTTGAATATGAAATGAAAATGAAATTCAGATGGAGGACAAAAAGATAAAAAATCTCAAGAGAAATTGTAAAAAAAAAAACGAGATTTACCAAATCTCATACATTTTGATATTAGTGAATTTTTTTTTTAAATCAGTGAAACAGAAACCCAGAAGCAATTAAACATAGTAGCACTGTGTTCATTAAATCTAAATACACAACTACTAGGATAAAGACTCTAACAAAATCAACTGGTAAAACTGGAAAGAAATCTGGTACAAATTAGATTTAGATGGGGGGGAGGGATGGAGTAAAAGAGAGGGACATCAAAAAGAAGGGTGGAAGACTTCTGCCCCAAATCAGCAGACAACTATTTCTAGCAGTCTGAGCTTCTTGTCAACACCTGGAGGAGGCATGTATAAGAAAGTGAAACACTCTCACCTTAGATACACTCTCACTCTCACACTCCCCCCCCCCATGCCTCTCTTTTCTTTTTCTCCACTTGAATATGGAAAAGGTCTGATTGAGTTATACCTATAAAAGTGTGTTGCTGCCTACAAGAGTCTTTATTTATTTTTTTTTCTGAAACCCTTACCTTCCATCTTGCAATCAATACTATGTATTGGTTCCAAGGCAGAAGAGTGGTAAGGGTGGGCAATGGGGGTTAAGTGACTTGCCCAGGGTCACACAGCTGAAAAGTGTCTGAGGCCAGATTTGGACCTAAGACCTCTTGTCTCTAGGCCTGGCTCTCAATCCACTGAGCCACCCAGCTGCCCCCTATAAGTGTCTTTAAATAAGAATTATCCTACATGATCAAAGCCTGAAAATCAATCCTTAATGATACATCTAGATTCATGCAGTATAGGCAATACAGGTACACGTAACACTGTATGTAAATGATAGAGGAGGAAAGGAACAATAGGATAAAGTATCAAAATGGAATAAAAAATGGAATCATTTGAGGGCAGCTAAGTGGCTCAGTGGATTGAGAGGCAGCCTAGAGATGGGAGGTACTGGGTTCAAATTTGATCTCAGATGCTTCCTAGCTGTGTGACCTTGGGCAAGTCTTTACTGCTCTTTGGCCTTGGAACCAATAGACAGTATTGAACCAATCACAGTATTGATAAAATGGAAAGTGAGATTTTTTAAAAAATGGAAGCATTTGTTCCTCCAAAAATAGAGAAAATAAATGAAAACAGAAACCCTAGTCTTCCTTTCTCTTTCCCTTTCTTTCTTTCCCCTCTTGCTCAGTGAGATGTGTTTAAATATTACTTTTTGTACTTTTTCTTTTCAAAGAAATTTTACTGCTAGTCCCACTGACCTCACATGACTGATCCTCCTCATTTAGATCATGCATCTCTTCTGTTAATTGACCTTTTCTGGCTAGACACCCCCAAACACAATGATAGTAAGCATCTAGAAGTACAAACTACCCTTTCTCTAATGCATTTCCAGTTACTTATATCTGGTTTTAAGTACATATCCTTTAAGTATATATGAATAAAAAAGAGGATTTAATTTATAAAAATGTGATTTACACATAACTTTAGCCTAAACTGAAATATATACATGATGGCATTAATAGGGCCAGCTAATTATATGAAAATAATTTTACAGCAGACTAAAAAATGGGCAACCTGCCATTCTACTGGCCATTTGTTCAAGGAAGAAAATGTTGTATCCAAGTTGAATCTATTTCCATGTGGCATTGAGTTTGGGGATTAAGAGTGGATTAAAGATTACCTTCTAGGGGCAGCTGGGTAGCTCAGTAGATTGTGAGCCTGGTCTAGAGATGGGAGATCCTAGGTTCAATTCTGGCCTCAGACACTTCCCAGCTGTGTGACCCTGGGCAAGTCACTTGACCCCCATTACCTACCCTTACCACTCTTCTGCCTTGGAGCCAATACATAGAATTGACTCCAAGATGGAAGGTAAGGGTTTAAAAATAAATAAATAAAAATAACCACTATAGGTAGAATAAAACATCTAAGACTGTATTTAAAAAAAAAAGATCACCTTCTATATAATCTTGTAAATAAAGAAAAATTCATCCTCAAGTCCTAGTTGCCTCTTTCTTGGCCCTGACTATTAGGACTTTTGTTTGTATCTAGAGTACAGGCAACAGAAATAAAAGTTCTTCAAGTGCATTAAGAGTCAACAGCTCATGTAAAAGTTTTGCAAAAGGAAGTTGATCATTGACTAAAGTGAGTTTTTGGATAATCTATGAATTTCTGTTTTTCCTTACTAAAGTATGTGCTGCCCATGTAAGATACGTAAGTCCATTTGGGTTGTCCAAACACATAGACATGCAGCTTGAGAAAATATATGGATAGATAGCTCTAGCATCTTGTCCACAACTCTTCAAGGGAAATTGAAGTTCCTGCCTTGACAGGAGGAGAAGAGCTTCAAGGATAACTGCTCTATTTTCCAATCTTTGAAAGGATACCAGACTAGGCATATCTATTCTTCATTCCCCTATCCCACACTCCAAATATTATTTGTCTAGAGACATACTTTTTGTTCCAGGCAAAAAACTGCTTGCTTCCCTGGATACTATCACTTAAAAGGAGAAGATTATACCCATTGGTTTGGCCTCCTTACACTATCAGCTAGTTACACAAAAGATCATGATAAATAGTGAATAGTGTGTAAACCAATTTATCCAAGCAAACTGCAAGCAAACATCGGAGAAGTTACATGAGTTAGAATATACTGGAAAATACACAAGAGTAAATGAGATCTTTAGAAGATAATGAGTTCAATTTCATTCAAACCAAGTGAAAGAAATCTCAATTTCTTGCAGGGGATAACTACCTGAAGTTTTCAAGGAGGCAAAATGGAAATCAGGGACATATGGAGGAGCCAACTTCCTCTGCATTTCTGTAAATGGTCCTAGAGATCATCTGAAGCTATACACATCTTATTGAAAAAGGAATAGCTCTCCCCCTGTAAGTTCTCACAGTTCTACCTCTCCAGATTGGTAAATTTTCTTTACTGGTCATGTGCCAATGGGATTAGACTTATTATCTCCAGAAGTCAGAACTAAAAGTAATATTGGAAAGCAAATGGATGTTTGATATGGGGAAATCAGGTGGGGAATGGAATGTTACTGTGCAAGAATCGTGCTGTCCATTTAAGATATGTATGTCTAGACACATAGACTTGTAGCTTGAGGGAAAGTAAGGATAGATAGCTCTAGAATCTTGTCTACCATAGAAATAACAAACAAGATCACACACAAAAAAATCCCCTGGAAAGATTAATCTGAAGTGATTAAATTGAAGTTAGTAGAACTAGGACAACACTGTAAACAATAACAACAATAATATGAGGATCAACTGTGAATGACTTATTATCAACGAAGCAAGGATCCAAGACAACTTCAAAGGACTCATGATGAGAAGGATATCCAGCACCGGAGAAGGATATCCAGCACCGAAGAAGGAACAGATGGAGTCTGAATGCAGATTGAAACATATGATTCTTTACTTTATTTCCTCCATGAACTTTTCTCTAGTGTAAGTAATATGTGTCTAATTTTGTAATAGGACAAGCAGGGAAGTATGTAGTATATGATCATCCATGTACAACCTATATCATATTACCTGCCTTCTTGGAGAGGAAGGAGGAGTGGGAAGAGGGGAGAGAACATGGATTGGAAAATGTCAGAAAATAAATATTAAAAATTAGATCAATCTGCAATCTGGAAAAAAAAAACAATTAGAATTGTCCAAAGATGGAATGGAATGAGCTCAGGAGAAATGGGTTCCCATTAGTCTTCCAGTGGTTTCTAGATAACCTCTTGTTAGGGAAAATTTAGAAGACATTCACGTTTCAGATAAGGGTTGGAATCTATTTTTTTTTCTTTCCAATATGAAGAGACAAGAGACTCATTCATTCCCTCACAGATTTTTCAGCTTTCTTTGATATGCTTTCTTTCCCTGTTAGAATATAAGTTCCTTGAGGGAAGGGACCATCTTTCTTTCTACTTGTTAATGGAATCTCAGCACTTTGCACCATCCCTGACTTGTTGATTAACAATAATTACATGATTCAGATGAGCCTGACTTTCTCTGGCTTCTTCTTAAACCACAAATATGACCAAAATAGATACCATCTGGTGGAGTCTGCCTGATAGCTAGGTAAGAAAGGATGAGAATGTACTAAGGTAAAATGTACCCTGGACTTGGATCCTAGAGACCAGAGTTTGAATCACACCACTCCCACTTATTAGATGTGAAATTTGGGGCAAGTTTCATCTTTCCTGAACTTATTATCTTTGTCTACAAAATGTAAGGGTTGGAATAGATTGTAGATCTAGAGCTCTAACTGACCTTGGAGATCATCTAGTCCAACTCTTAGTTTTACAGAACTGGGAACCAGTGAAATGAAGTGATTCCTCAACTATCAGCAGTCTAGTCTACCAGTGTCTTTCACTACTTTGTAATATAGTTTATTTGGCCCTAGTGAATTGGACGAATTGGACGTGTGGATTGACAGGATTAAGTCAGCAATATTATTAAGAAAAGGGTCACCTTTTACCCTTCAGCTGAAGCATGTACCATAATGATGGTTTTATATACATCATTTATTTATGAGTCCTAGACTTTAAAATTTCTGTGTTTCAGTATACATTTCTAACCAAGTCAGCTTCAGAAGCCTATGAAAAAAATGACAGGTATTTAGAAAAATATTTTTTGATTAGAAATGTATTCATTCATCTTCCACTCCCATGCAGGAAAGATTTTTGAGCCAAGACAGACCAGAAGGTAGACAGTGATTCTTGTATGATTCTGTTTCCAAGATTGATCCTTCTACTCCCACTTAGTTCTGTGAATCCTTCTAAGTCCCAGGCACTCAGAAAATTAACTGGAGTTTAAAGACCTAGAGCTATACTTGCCTACCTGTGTGACCTCTGGCAAGTCATTTCATTTCCAATTTCATCATCTGTAAAAAAACAGAGAGGATTAAACAAGGGATGTTGAAGGCCTTTTCCAGTTCCAAATCCTGTGACTGGCTAGGATGTTTTTCCAGCTTTTGAACTGTACTGGTTGCTGCTCAGAGGCCCCTGAAGATTAGATTTCAAGTCTGGATCACAAGCAGCTGGCTTCAGTAGACAGGGAGTGAGACAGAAGCTCTGCCATCTGTGGAGTCTGTACATGGAGGATTTGAAAATATTCAATGACATTGCAATTGTTTGGCATTTTAACATCCCCCCTCAGGGAAATCACGGGAGAAGGGAAGCTACAGCCAATAAAGGAAACAGTGATGGCAAAAAGCAGCTAACCACTTAGGAGGGTCTATTGAGCATATTAGAAAAACCTAATCTAAAAAGTTAAAAAATCTAATCTAAAAATTAAACATTCAATGATACACAAAAAGAGTAAACGTAATTGTGAAATAAAGTTTTCTTTAAGAATTTGCTTAAAATATGCAAATTGTAATTTTAACACCATAACAAGGAATTCCATTTACTTTTATATCTTTGTCATCTTTTTCTTCTATTATTTTGCAGATTTCATGGCTGTATTATCATGATCAATGCTATTATCATTATTAAATTATTATTATTGTTATCAATATCTAGCAATTAAATAAGCATCAATTAACTCGATAAGAAGAAAACATTTAAAGATAAGCTCCTGCCCCAAACGAGTCAGAATGTATACTTTTCGAAGTAAAATATGGACCATAATAGATTTGGAAAGTATCCTAACAAAAATTTACTAATATTAATGTAACACGGGGCCCATCACTCTAAGGCAACTTTCCAAAAAGAAAGAAGATTACTAGATATTGTGAGAGCATATGAAAAATAGGTTAAAAATCTGCAGGAATACTTTTTAGAACAAGCAGACTGGAAACAAACAGTGAAGGTCATTACACTGAGCAATTGTAAAGGTTTAAAATAAATAACATACCACTGGGTTTGTTGAATGTAACTAAACTCTTAGATTCAATTTATAAAACACCTAAAATCTAAGAGTGGAATCAAAAGGTCCTCCATGGACAATATCTGCATGAAATCATTCAACAGTATGTTGACAAAAAAGCACTGAACAAATGATTGAGCCATATGAATTTATTGATGAGCCTGGAGGCATATTATTGTGGCAATTCAGGATCAAGTCCCTGCCACCAGAAATTTCAAAGGAGTGATTAATCTTTCTCCTCTATCTCCTCCTTCTCATCCTCCTTTCTTCATCTTCTTTTTCTCCTTCTATTCTTCCCACTTCTTCCTCTTCCCCTTGCCATTTTCCTTCTTCCTCCCTTTCCTTTTTCTTCTCCTTTCCTTTCTCCTTCCCTTCTCTCTTCCTCTCCTTCCCTTTTTCTTCCTCCCCTCCACTCCTCTCCTCAGTCTCCTCTTTCCTCTCCTTCCTCTTTATGCATTTCTTCTTTTTTCCTCATCTTCTTCCTCCTTCTCCTCCTCCATTACCACTACCACCACTACCACCACCACCACCATCACCACTACTAAAACAATACTACTACCATTACAACAACAACAATGATGTATCAGGGTCTATTTTCTCTTTTTCCAGCATATGGTAGTGGCAGAGTCAGCAAGCATATAGCTTTTCCCACTCATGCTACTCCTTGGATTTGAAAAAAATGAGTACTGGGTAATTTGAACAGTTTTGTCCAGTTATTTCTATGATGGACACATGAGGATTTGAAATGAAATTGGAACATTTTTAAAATTTTTTAATTATTTATTAATATTCATTTTTAACATGGTTACATGATTCATGCTCCTACTTTCCCCTTCACCCCCCGCATTCCCCCCACCCAAGGCCAACGCACATTTACACTGGTTTTATCATGTGTCCTTGTTCAAGACCTATTTCCAAATTGTTGTTAGTTGCATTAGTGTGGTAGTTTCGAGTCTACATCCCCAATCATGTCCTCCTCAACCCATGTGTTCAAGCAGTTGTTTATCTTATATGTTTCCACTCCTGCAGTCCTTCCTCTGAATGTGGGTAGCATCTTTACCATAAATCCCTCAGAGTTGTCTTGTGTCATTGCTTTGCTGCTGGTACAGAAGTCCATTACATTCGATTTTACCACAGTGTATCAGTCTCTGTGTACAATGTTCTTCTGGCTCTGCTCCTTTCACTCTGCATCAGTTCCTGGAGGTCTTTCCAGTTCGCCTGGAACTCCTCCAGTTTATTATTCCTTTTAGCACAATAGTATTTCATCACCAGCATATACCACAGTTTGTTCAGCCATTCCCCAATTGAAGGACATACCCTCCTTTTTCAGTTTTTTGCCACCACAAAAAGCACAGCTATAAATATTTTCATACAAGTCTGTTTATCTATGATCTCTTTGGGGTACAAACCCAGCAATGGTATGGCTGGATCAAAAAACAGGCAAACTTTTAGCGCTCTTTGGGCATAGTTCCAAATTGCCAGCCAGAATGGTTGGATCAGTTCACAACTCCACCAGCAATGCATTAATGTCCCAATTTTGCCACATCCCCTCCAGCATTCATTACACTCCCCTTCTTTCATTTTAGCCAATCTGCTAGGTGTGAGGTGGTACCTCAAAGTTGTTTTGATTTGTATTTCTCTAATTATTAGAGATTTACAACACTTTCTCATGTGCTTATTGATACTTTTGATTTCTTTACCTGAAAATTGCCTATTTATGTCTCTTGCCCATTTATCATTTGGGGAATGGCTTGATTTTTTATATAATTGATTTAACTCCTTGTATATATGAGTAATTAGACCCCCGTCAGAGTTTTTTGTTATAAAGATTTTTCCCAATTTGTTGTTTCCCTTCTGATTTTGACTACATTGTTTTTGTTTGTACAAAAGCTTTTTAGCTTAATATAATCAAAACCATTTAATTTGCATTTTGTAATTTTTTCTAACTCTTGCTTGGTTTTAAAATCTTTCCTTACCCAGAGATCTGACAGGTATACTATTTTGTGTTCACTTAACTTATTTATAGTTTCCCTCTTTATATTCAAGTCAATCACCCATTCTGAATTTATTTTGGTGTAGGGTGTGAGATGTTGATCTAAACCTAATCTCTCCCATATTGTTTTCCAAATTTCCCAGCAGTTTTTGTCAAATAGTGGATTCATGTCCCAAAAGTTGGGCTCTTTGGGTTTATCATACACTGTCTTGCTGACATCATTAACCCCAAGTCTATTCCACTGATCCTCCCTTCTATTTCTTAGCCAGTACCATATTGTTTTAATGACTGCTGCTTTATAGTATAGTTTAATATCTGGTACTGCTAGGCCCCCGTCACATTTTTTTCATTATTTCCCTTGATATTCTTGATCTTTTGTTATTCCAAATGAAATTTGCTATAGTTTTTCCTAATTCAGTAAAGAAGTTTTTTGGTAATTTGATAGTTATGGCGCTAAATAGGTATATTAATTTGGGTAGGATGGTCATTTTTATTATGTTAGCTCGTCCTACCCATGAACAATTGATGGCTTTCCAATTGTTGAGATCCAGTTTTATTTGTTTGGAAAGTGTTTTGTAGTTGTTTTCGTATAATTGCTGTGTTTGTTTTGGTAGATAGACTCCCAAGTATTTTATATTGTCTAGGGTGATTTTAAATGGTGTTTCTCTTTCTACCTCTTGCTGCTGTGATGTGTTGGAAATATATAGAAATGCTGATGATTTATGTGCATTTATTTTGTATCCTGCAACTTTGCTAAAGTTGTTGATTATTTCTACCAGCTTCTTAGTTGATTCTCTAAGATTTTTTAAGTAGACCATCATATCATCTGCAAAGAGTGATAGCTTAGTCTCCTCTTTTCCTATTTTGATACCTTCAATTTCTTTTTCTTCTCTAATTGCTACTACTAGTGTTTCTAGTACTATGTTGAATAATAGAGGTGATAATGGGCATCCTTGTTTCACTCCTGATCTTATTGGGAAGGCTTCTAATTTATCCCCATTGCATATGATACTTGTTGATGGTTTTAGGTATATATTGTTTATTATTTTTAGGAAAGGTCCTTCTATTCCTATACTTTCCAGTGTTTTCAATAGGAATGGATGCTGTATTTTGTCAAAGGCTTTTTCAGCATCTATTGAGATAATCATGTGATTTTTGTTTGTTAGACTGTTGATGTGGTCAATTATGTGGATGGTTTTCCTAATGTTGAACCATCCTTGCATTCCTGGTATAAATCTCACCTGATCATGGTGGATGATCTTCTTAATTACTTGCTGGAGTCTCTTTGCTAGTATTCTATTTAAGATTTTTGCATCTGTGTTCATTAGGGAGATTGGTCTGTAGTTTTCTTTCTCTGTTTTTGATCTACCTGGTTTTGGAATCAGTACCATATTTGTGTCATAAAAGGAATTTGGTAGGACTC
>NC_058132.1:407295856-407439426 GCF_016433145.1 Gracilinanus agilis | reverse complement strand
CTCCCTCTCTCTCTCTCTCTCTCTCTCTCTCTCTCTCTCTCTCTCTCTCTCTCTCCCTCTCTCTCTCTCTCTCTCACCCTCCCCCACCTCTGCTTCTCTTTCTCTGGCTCTCCCTTCCTCCTTCAGTCCCTCCCTCCTGAGACTAGTGCTCAGCTAGGAATTATAATATAGGCTCTGTCTAGGAAGAAAAGGAGGTATTGGATTCCATTTCAAGACTTTCTGCATTTTTATGACATCAGCAGGGTTACTAATAAAAAGAAAATAAAATGAGATTGGCTTGATATTCCCCAAGGGTGATTTTTTAAATTATCAGTGTTGGAGAAAGGAAGGCATGTGAGTCTTAAGGCATTATACCCCATTGCATGCTCTGCATCTGCCTTTTAAATTCTACACAATGAAATGTACTTTCTGAGATTAACCACATAGGTTTGTGTGAAGACACAATCAGGAGGAAAAATAGAAATAAACAAGAAATTATAAAAGTTTGGTAGACACAACAAACTGGTAAATGAAGGGAGGTGGACAGTTATAGAAATAATCATACTTGGCTTCTCTAAGTTGCCAGCAAACAAGAATATTGTTCCTTTGTCATATAGTGGGAATCTAAAACACCATCGTTCTCTTGGCTTCCTCAACTCCACTCCAGGCTCTAGATCCAACTTCTCCTTTGTAAATTCTTTGATTTTCTCAAACTTCCTAAACCCTCCACAATTTTGGCTAGAAAGCTCAGCCAAAGTTCCAGTCCCAGAGAGTTTAATTTAGTATCTGCCCATTCTAGCCTGGGGGAAAATAGAGCCAACCTAAGGGGTATGCTGTATTAAGAAAATGTCAAATTATTAAGTTAATTGATAGATTGGAATTCTAACTCAGATCCTTACTTTGTTATATGTGTAAGCCATATAACCTCATAAAATGAGGGGATTAGATTACATGGCTTCTGAGGTCTTTTCCATTTTTAGCTCTATAATTTTATAATTTGTGAATACATCTTGAACAATAAAAAGCATTATACAAATGCAAATCATTCATCTGAAACTTAAATTCCCCAAGAATCAGAGAAATATCACTCTGAGGTGTTACACATACCCTACATTCATGAATATGGCAAAAGATGGAAAAATGTTCAAAAGATTATAGAAATACAGGCATGTTAACTCACTGCTGTTAGAACCATAAACTGGTCCAGTCACTCTGGACAACTTTTTGTAATTAGGCAAGGAAATAAAAAAGTTGTTCATTTTACTTAAACCCTTGATCCCACCCTGGTTTAATAATTTAAGGAGATCAACAAAATAAACACATATACAAGAAATATTACAAATACAATTATTTATAAGATGACAACTAGAAACAAGTAATGTATCCAATAATTGAAGAATGGCTAAATAAATTCCAGTATGTGAACATAATGAAATATTATTATTGTAACACAAGGAATGATGACTAGGAAGAATTCAAAGAAACATGGAAAGTATTACATGAACTGATGAAGAATGAAGAAAAGAGAATAAAAATAATATACATGAGTCTTATTCAAGCATTTTCACTTGTGTCTGACTCTTTGTGACTCCATTTGGGGTTTTCTTGGCAGATACTGGAGTGGTTTGCCATTTTCTTCTCTGGCTCATTTTGCAGATGAAGGAACTAAGGCAAATAGGGCTGAGTGTCTTGCCTAGTGTCACACAACTAATAAGTATCTGAAACCAGATTTGAACTCAGGAAGATAAGTCTTCTTGACTCCAGGCCTGGCATTCTATCTACTAAGTCACCTAGCTACCCACAAGACTACCAAAATAAAAATGAAGACAACAACTAAACACAACAAAACACAGGTTGAATATAGTGAATGGTGTCCTAAATTATCAAATTTAAATCACAAACAAATTTTAAAGCATGTAGTAAACTCTAAAAATAGAAAGTAGGAAGGTAGTAAAAATTTTACAGGACACATGTACTGTCAAAAATAATCATTATTTTACATACTTTTGCCTATTGTTTTTATGGTCAGATACTATAGAGCAAAGAGTTGTTTGACAGAAGTGACTAGTGTCAAAACAAACTATCATTAAGAAAAGAAATGCAGAAAACCATACTTTGAAAGAAGCACAAGAAAGCATCATTGGGGTTTGTAGGATAAATTCTTCCACAAGAATCACAATCAAATAATCCCCACTATCAACTGACATTTTTCGAGTATGCACCAGAGATGGACAGTGCCAGATGTAAGAAGTTTCTTTACACCTGACATAATTCCTAGGATTCTTTTGCATTCTCCAAAGAAAGAAAACTTAAAAGGGACATTTTGACAACTGGGTTTACTTAGTGGAAAATGTGTGAAACAGAAGTTGGGAAGGAGATGAAGTTGGAACCGAGACGTGGAGTAATATTGGAAAGACAAGAGAATGCCTATGTTTGAGACTGTAAGCTAAGGTAGTTCAATGACTTGAAAGTTCTGCTGTACAAATACTGAGCAGATATAACTCGGCATGTAGCTTAATAAATGCTGAAAAAAATTGCATGATTCTATAAACAATGCTGCTATTTTTCTCTGAGCTTTCTTCCCTCCTGTATTTGGAAGCAAACAAAAAACAAATCTACTTCGAACAATATTTTTCAATTTTTGTAGGATCATTTCTAATGAGCAGTCCTGACTTGGTATGGTAATAGTTATGACCAATTCAATTTCATGGGGAATCCTAAAAGGAAATTCTCTATTTCTATGGTAATCATCATATTATAGTTTACTGAAAAAATTACCAAATAGGATGTTAGAGTCCAGACATTATCCAAATTCTGAGTTATGATTGTATCATCCTGGATTAAGCCACATATGATTTCTCCTTGTCTCTGTTCCCTTTCCATAAAATGAGTCAATATCAAGATCTCCCTTCCATGAATGCTGTAAGAATAGATGAACTAACACACTATATATGTTGCCCGTGTCCCAGTTAGCACCAGCCCCTCACAGATTTGGGCTTTTCTACTTTGGGAGGGTCTTCTCTACTAAATGTACTTTTATTTGGTTTTTATAGGTGACTTGCTAGGATCAAGCTAACCAAGTATGAAACACAGAATAAGTATATTACATACAACAAAGCATACAAGGATTTGAGGCCATAGGCAATCAAGGAATCTTACCTCTTGAATGAATGCAAACTCCCTTTGGGATATTTCCTTCAGGCATATAACATCATCTTGTGCTATAGCTCTGTGTCTCTATATATCTTTCCTATTCACTCTCTCAGAATGCAAAAGAATCCTAGGGATATCACTTGGGGTTACCTAGGTAATCTTGGGATTATAAAATAACAGATCTTATACTGGAAAGGATCCCAGAGGCTCTCACTCTAGACTTGTGGTGCTACCCTAGAGGGTAAGTCCCTAATCAAAGTTGAAGGGAAAAACTCAAGACTGCTCAAGATTCTGGAAATTCTTTCCTCTGGCACATCCCTACCTTCCTTTGGCACTTACTTAGTCCAAGTGACTCACAGAGCCAGTAAAGAGTAATGCCAAGATTTATTTCTCTACATTGTGGCTCTATGACTTGGTACTGTTTGGTTCCATTTTCCCATTGGGGTCCCGGAACTCCCTTGTTTCTCTACTTCTGCCATTTTGTTCACCATTCACTCCTGTTGTGGCTGGAAATCTCCATTGCCCTGCTGCTATTGTACTTTCCAATCCATAGCTGCCATCTGCTTCTCAGAGCAGCTGCTGCATTTTTTCTTTTTCTTTTTTAAAGAGAATGAGATTAACTAGCCAACCATCTTTAGGGCTGGTCAACAAATTTCTAGAACTGTTTTTAGTGTGAGCAGTTCTACCCACAATTACAAAAAGGAAAGTGGCTCAGGCAGCTGTCAAAACCTCTAGACTCCCCCCTTTTTAAAGTTCTTAGCTCTTACTTATAGCTAACTTGGAGCAACTAAATTCTATTCACCAATTCCCCACCTTAGGGTATAAGTTGTGCGCCCCACAATCAGTCATTACTTCTTACTGAGCATCCTGCTGGGGTAAAAAAAAAACACACACAACACACACCCATTTCTATTCGTCTTTCTAACTCCCACCATCCTTTTTGCTGACCATGCCAATTACCTTGAGATTCTAATATGATTCAAGAAAACACTAAAACTACAGGGAGGAAGAGGCAAAGCTAGTGGCCCCTGTTAACATTCCTGCTGTTATACTAAAGGCCCATGTTTCATTATATATACCCAAAGCTTTGGATTTCTTGAAAGAAAAGGCTTGTGGGGCACTTAAAATATTCTTGTGTTTATTTCAGTCCTCATGCTAGGAGTTCTTTATGCACAGAGAGCTGCAGGATCTCCTCCAGAATTTTCTCTCCCTCTAAGCAAAATAAAGAAAAAGGACTTAGTTGGCATGAGTGTGAAAAAGAGCCTTCAGTGTGTCCTCCGGTTCTACTCAACCTCAGGTCCAAATTTTAGTCCCATCTCCTTTTGGCAGAGACTCCTCTTGTATTGTACACCCAGTTGATTTATGACAACTTAACTAAGATCCTCTCCATTTTCAAAAAACCAAAGGGCCAGAACAAATCCAGAAATTGAGGCCAGTTCTATGACAAACCCTGCAGTCTGGTTCATAAGGCCATTTTACCCAGTTTCATGGATTTGGGGGCTCTCCTCAGGCTGAATATACAATTTGGAAGCTAAGCCCAGAACACATCATATTGGAAAATACAGTAATTGGAGTCTTGGGCTGGGGACCAAGGGAATCATGTAGTCTTCTAGGTTATATTGACCTAAGAAAAAGGAGGAGTTAAAGAAGTCAATCTTCTCACTCTGTGATGGCTTTCCTAGATCCTTCAGAAGACCTATAGGGGCCAGCTGGGTAGCTCAGTAGATTGAGAGCTAGAGACAGGACGTTCTAGGTTCAAATCTGGTCTCAGACACTTCCTAGCTGTGTGACCCTGGGCAAGTCACTTAACCCCCATTGCCTACCCTTACCACTCTTCTGCCTTGGAGCCAATACACAGTATTGACTCAAAGACGGAAGGTAAGGGTTTCAAACAAACAAAAACAGAAAACAAAACAAAACAAAACGAAACAGAAAAAAAGACCTATACATAGAAGTACTAAAATTATGAATGGGGAAAAATGGTAAAGAGGTTATAAAAGACAAACCTTGATTGTGAAGCTTACACATTGGATTTTAGAACATCATATGTAGAATTCTAGAGGCGATTAGGCAGTGTAGTGAATAGAGTGCCAGACCTGAAGTCAGGAAGACTCATCTTCATGAGTTCAAATATGGCTCTGGACACTTACTAGCTGTGTGATCCAGAGCAAGTCATTTAACTCTGTTTGCCTCAGTTTCCTCATCTGCAAAATGATCTGGAAAAGGAAATGGTAACCCACACAGGTATCTTTGTCAAGAAAACCTTAAAGCAGACAACAACTGTGGGAAGCCAAGTAAATTTTCTTCTTTGGTACCCTTTTCCTCCCATTCCCTCATGAGCCAATAAGGAGAAAAACTGTATTGCCAATTATATTCAGTGTGATTGAAAGTATTATGTCATTTGAAAGGCCCAAGAGGATATTTTAATGTAGTCATATGAAAGGGACTCCAATCAACTAGAAAGAGTCATTTTCAGAACATAATACTATTGATTACACAAGAATTTTGAAAAATAAAAGTTGTACCTTTACCAATGCTGGTGAATTCTGGTTTCTGTTTTTGGTCAGGCTTGACCTCTATCAGTTGTAATGAAAAAGCACTTTATTTTCCTTTCTTTCCTAGGTGCAAAGCCTGCTTCACTACCTAGTTCCAAATACCTGTGGTAACCAAGGCATGGAAAAAGTTAAATTCTGAGGTATGATTCATAACAGTCTGGAATATAAACCAAAGATTTAGCTTTCAAAAGAGTTTATGTGTTATACTGAAAGTAGGAAGTGTGTTTGCTAGCTCAGGTTCTCAAGCCAGATTAATTTCTTTTTGTTGAAAACTTCACAGTTATATTGCCAGTTAATATTGCTACTCTCTGCCTTTGTCCTCTCTTGGATATGATGAAATCCACTTGTTTAAAGTGAATCTAGAACTTGGTTGGCAGCAAGCTACTCTAGCCCTCACCTTGTATTGTGATCCATATCCCCCCTCTGCCCCCCCCCCCCCCCCGCCAAATATTTTAACAACCACCTCGGTGTGGGTAGGGCGCACTCTGAAGAGATCTTGCTACAACAGTCTGAAATATTTGCCTCATCACAGTTTTAAGGCAATCGTGTATAGTGAAAATAGGTCTATGGAAAGATACACAACCTATTTGTCCTTAGAATCAGGTGCCTAGAAACTCCTTTTCCAGAAAAGTTGCCACAAATAATACATTGATTTACTGCTCTGGGGATAAGTTTCTCTCATTGAAAAGTGATGACATTAAGTTGAACCAACTCCCAGTATTGCTCTGAATTATTCTTACTGTTCCTTCAGCGTGCTCAGGCTCCTACAAAGAAAATAAATATTAAAATCAAGGGGCTTCAAGACCTCATTCTCCATTACTCCCAGCCAAAAAAACAAAGGAAAACAAACAAGAAAGCCTACCACCCTGGCTGCCAATACTTTATGAATTTACCACACATAGTAACGTCTTCATAGAAAATGATTTATTTGAACAAAAGCAAGAATAAGATTAAGCAGGAGTTAAATTTCATCTTGAAGGTGGTGTTAAATGAGGTTGGGGAGGAGGTGAAGGGAGGGAACAAGGAAAGAAAGTTACTTTTCTATGACTGGGTTTTATTCCATCAATCCCTCATGACCTTTTCACCTTTTTTTTGGACTTCAGGAACAGAGAAGAGATGTCTACTCAGATAACATTCTGCCCACCCCCCCAATCCCAAAAGTTCCAGAACAATCTCCTGTCACAGATTCACAAAGTGGCCTAAGAAATCCCTCTTCAGATCACTAACTTAAAAAAAAATAAAATCTCAACTTTGTATTGATTGTGAAAAAGTGTGTGGCTTTGAAAACATTAAGTACTATATACATGTGACCTATTATTATCAATTATAGTTAATATGGCACATAAGTCAAAAACCCTTATAAAACAAATTCTTTGTTCTTATCATCTTGTGCCTGGGCTTCTGTGTACAATAAGATTGTAAGTTCTTTGATGGTGGAAACTATGTTGTCAGCTTTCATTTCTATATCCCCCAACTGTCTTAATATCTGGCAGATAGCAGAAACTAATAAATGTTTGTCGAGCTGAATTGAACTGACTTTTTTTCTTGGTGGGGATGAAGCAGAAATCTGAGGGCAATATCTCGGGAAGAAAATACTTTGTAACTTCATTAAAAGCAATGAGTAAAATTTCTTAAGAGAATTTTACAGGTCCATAAGTCAGTGGGATGAGAAGAGATTCTTTGCATTGCCAATAACACCAAAATATGCTATTTTTCATGGTTTTTTTGTTTTGTTTTGTTTTAAGAAAGCAAATAAATTGTGAAAGATGCAGATGGAGGAAAGAAAAATATGTATTTCACAGACTTTGAAAAAGTACATACATTTAATGATAGTGACATAAATACAGTCCTTACTAATGAACAAATCACAGAATTAAAATTTCATTTTTCTTGTACTTCACACAATTACATTTCAGTAATTTTCTTAATACAATGATAAATTGAGTCCAGGTGTAGACAGATAGAATACAACTGTTGGTGAAGCAAGTCATGTTTGTATATTCACCAAGTGGTTTGGATAGGAGAAACAAATGGTTTATAGGAATATAATAAAATGAAAGATTTGATGGTTCTTCTTTCCTTCAGTTACTTATTTTTGCAATGTACTCACAAAAAATACAGTTGTAACTCCCTCTGCCTGACCCTACCACTTTTCATGGCGTTCACAATAAACCCAAGTTCAAATGAAGTTATCATTTGTAACAGTCCATTACTCAGGAATCTGGGCTTGTTTCTGAACTATGTATGAAATGTTCTTATACTGACAACACCACACAGGTTGTTAAGAACAAGGATAAAAACGTATAGCTACTAGGTTATATTTAAGGGGGGAAAAAAGAATTCACAGAATTTACTGGCACACACATTGCGAACATAAAAAAGTAATAGAGAGGCAGTATGGGGTAGTGGAGAAAGATCTGGACTCAGGAGACCTGTGTTTCACACTGACCTCTAACACTAACACTAGCTGTGGAACCTTAGACTAGTCATTTAAACTCTTCTCAGTCTCCTTTTCCTTGAAGCAAAATGGGGTTAATACTTGCTATTCTTATCTTACATGGTTATCATGAGCAAAGAAAGCCCTTTGTAAATCTTAGAATTCTTGCTGATGTTTAGTTGTTTTTCAGCCAAGTCCAATTCTTTGTGACCCCTTTGTCGATTTTCTTGGCAAAGACAATGGAATGGTTTTCCATTTCCTTCTCCAGCTCATTTTACAGATGAGGAAGCTGAGGCAAACAGGGCTAAGTGACTTGCCTAAGGCTACAGGGCTGGTTAAGTTTCAGAGGCCAGATTTGAACTCAGGGAGGTGAGTTTTCCTGGGTCTAGACCCAGCACTCTTATCTACAGTGCCTTCTAGCTGCTCTCTTAGAATCCTATATAATTATGGTTATTAGTTAGAAATAGCTGGAAAAGTTTCTTCACTGTGTAATAACACTCCATGTCAGATGGAAGAATATTATTATTATTGTTATTGACAATGTGGTCCCAGAGCCAGGAAAATGGGTTCAAGTCTGCCTCTGACACTGTCTGATTACCTCTGATTAAGTCACTTAAACTCTCAGTGATATAGGTAACTTTCTAAGATAACAGCTTCCAAAACAGATGCTTATCTGGAATGGTAAAGGCAGCTTTATCAATCAGAAATTCCTTTTATCAATTTCCCTATTATTAACTTTGCCATCTCTTCTTTAAAAAAAAATTATGCCAACTTGGAGGCTCTGGGGATTGATTTGACTTTGTATATCAGAAATAACAAAAATAATGAGAATATAATTCCCTCTCCCTGAAATATTGGGGACAGAATAGTGAGACTATTACCTCCCTTTTGGTTACTATGCCTTTTTTAAAAAATAGCCTCACATACATTTCTGGTTGCCATGCCACACTATCTCACTTTGAGCTTGCAATCTTATGAATTCCCCATATCCTTTACATATGAACTGCTGTGTGGCCATACTATCTCAAGTCTATATTTGTGAACTGATTTTTTTTGGAGCACCAAAGTAGAACTTTACATTTATCCCTATTATATTTTAACTTATAAGTTTTGGCCCATTACTTTAGCCCACTAAAGATTCTTCTTGATCCAGATTCTGTCAAAAAAAATATGTTAAGGGGGCAGCTGGGTAGCTCAGTGGATTGAGAGTCATGCCTAGAGACAGGAGGTCCTAGGTTCAAACCCGGCCTCAGCCACTTCCCAGCTGTGTGACCCTGGGCAAGTCACTTGACCCCCATTGCCCACCCTTACCACTCTTCCACCTATGAGACAATTCACCGAAGTACAAGGGTTTAAAAAAAATTATGTTAACTATCCTTCTCAGCTTCAAGTCACTTGGAAATTTCAAGAGTATATTAGAGGGACTCACAAGAGAGAAGAAAGTAGTTTATGCTTTTATTACTGAAACTCTTATCTGACTGCTAGAAGTACGGGGAGTGATAGTGGACAGAATACTTCAAGAGTCTAAGGAATCAATAAAAGGCTAAATATTTCCATAGCCAAATATTTCACATATTTGCTATGAACTCAGGGAACCCTTGTAATTTTTCTGTGCCTCATTTCCATCATCTTTACTATGTGAAAATTACAAAGAACTCACTACTTCACAGATCTGTTAAGTGGACAAACTACAGTGATAAGAAATGAGGACTATGCTCATGACTATTGCACATGACAGTATTAAAGAAACAGAACCAATTGGTTTTTAGGGGCTATTTGCCTGTTTACTAAAAGGAGATGAGGTCACTGACTTGTTTTCAGTTGAGTACAATATATTCACAGATGGGATTCTGGCTCATGATTATATTATTTAATAGGCAAAGGACTTTCCCTGCGCCTGTGACCCATCTCTCCAAGTTATCCAGCACCTGTGTTAAGCTAATTATGTTTGTGTTCCAACTCTGCTCACTCTACTTTGATTACCACTTGTTTTCCCCAAAGGGTCAGGGTCCATTCAGGATTCCATGAAGCATCAGTGAAAGCAACGGCTAAAAGTAGAAAGCAGCTAACGCAAGGCAATCAAGCTGGAAATAATCAGAAACAACTAACATAGATATAGCCCAGACATAGTCATCAATGTATGCAGCTTTGGTTCAATCTTAAAACCCTCAGCAACTTTGTGTGGGGAAAAGAGAACTAAAACTTATTCTCTTCCTTCCCTCCTGACTTCACCCTGCCCTCTCCCATCAAAAGCAGTTATGTCAAAGGAGACAATGCATGGTTGTTGTCAGGTAAATTTGTTTTCACTGTCCATAACAGATAAATTTGTTCTAGGATATGCTACCCTCCTTGGCAGTCTAGAAATAAATTGGTTTAACTTTCTGGTTATAAGAATTCCACTTTAATGCTCCTTTTTAAGGAACCAACTGCAAGTGTCTGAGAAACATTCTAGGATATTCCAAACTAGCTTGTTAAAAGATGGGCATGTTAGAACCCACAAACGAAGGAGATCAACTCCCCATCCCAACTCCAGTCCCAACCCCTACAAACCACACACCATCCATGTACACGAAGTGGATAGACAAGGGCCATAATTGGCCTCCTCTGTGCCAGACACTTTATAAATCTCATTTGAGCCTCAAAACAACCCTGGGGCTTTCTCAGGGTCACACAGCTATTAAGTGTTTAAGGTCAAATTTGAACTCGGGTCTTTCTGACTCCAGACCCAGTGTTCTATCATCTACTGCTCTACCTAGTTAGTCGCCTCGCCAAAAGTAGACTAGATTCCAGTTCTCTTCCTTTCTGCCCATATGGTTTACAACCTCTCCGTTTCTTCTTTTGTAAAATGAAGCAGTTGGAAAGGTCCCTTCCCATCTCTAGGACTATGAGAACTTCTAGCAACCTTTTTAAAGTTTCCAGTGAAACCATGACAAGCTTAGTAAAAAAATTTTTTAGCTTTCCAAACAACTTCTAAAATAGTCATGCTATTTGTGTTCAGTATCTCATGATGAAAATTTCTTTTGTGAAAGAAAGGTTTTGCTATTTTGGAAGCTGAGGTGGAGAGAGGATTGGTGAACAGTGATAGGAATATGACCCCCTCCCATTCTACCTCCCCCCCCCCATGGAAACATTAAAAAATACACATAAGAGAGCAGAAGGGATTTTTAAAAGGGACACAGACAACACAAACAGGACGTTTTTGTCACTACCATGTTAAACTTAAAACACAAACTATACTAAGAGAAGTTCACAGTTACATATACATTTCTGTTCTATGTATATGTTTGCTGATATCGTTGGTTTGTATTAAATTTTAAAGGAAAAAGAAATGATTCACCCATCAACTGGTCTCATCAAACACTCCAAACAAACAACAATAACAGAAACCTTTGGCAAAACCTTGCTCCAGAGAGCAGAGTTCCTGTCTTCTTTTTCTCATCTTAGTTTTTGAATTCCAGTTTATTCTCAGTCCGATAGCCCTTTCTTTGGGGAGGTGGCTCTGTCTGGTGTCTGTGGCTCAACAGTACATCAAGGTTGCCTGTATCTTAATTTTGATATCCTGTGTCAATAAACCAGAGCATTGAACTCTAGCTCTTTATCTTATTGGAATGCTGTGACATTGTAACTCCATTGCAAAAGCAAGGACCACTTCACTAAAAATAGAAATCTCTGAGTCAAATTCTTCTGCCAACTGAATGCTCTTTTGAGATAACTGTTTTACTCAGGATATGGTATATAATAGAACAAAAGGATCCCACTCAGAAACACATAGCTTGTTGGCAGTGTTTACATAACACAAATTAAGGAGATATCTATTATTTGGTTAATTTGGTACACAGACTATCAATACACAGAAGTTCTTACTCTCAAGGGGGTAAGTGATGAAGGAGAAAGGGTTTAATCTTCTAGATTGGTAATTGCTTATCAAATTCTCCACTCCCCCCTCCCCCAAGAAATAATTTTGTTTCTAATGTTCAGAGAAATAGATATCACTGTGTAGGCTTCAAAGACCCTGATGAACTTCAACTTTCTTTTTTTTGTTTATTTTTTCAAACAGAAAATATATATAGAGCTTATCTATAACTTATGTCATAAAGTGAGCCTGTAAAAGATGATCAATAGCAGATTCCCCAGATTTAACACTCTGGCAGATATGCAGAGCTATGTAGCAATACTTTTTCCCTTTGAGGTACAACATCCAAATCCCAAGAGACACTAGAACTTGACCTAAATTAACATTGGCCTTTCACACTGTCATTGGTATCAAATGAAATGTTTCCTGGATTAATCTGATGTAGTTGAGGCAACCTGACCTCTAGAGGCTTGTCAGTGGAGGACTGAATAGTCTGATTTCTCTTTCTCAACATTTGTCCAACTCCCATCATGGGAAACCTGCCTCTACTTTTCACACAATTTGGACTACCCAGAGGATGTGCAGTGCCATTAGGAGGAACTGCCGGAGGGGAACACATGCTCTCTTCCCTTGAAGGGCTATTTTTTTCTTCATAGGTAAAAGAGACTGGAGTAGAATGGGTAGGAGCTTTGCTAGGGGAGATGCTCCCCAATGGTAAAACTGGTGATAATGTCCTCTCATTAGAGTTTCTTCGTAAAATGTTCACTGGTGAACTCAAAATCCTATAGTGATGAGTTGGAGAAAGTAATTCTAATTGGTCCTCTCGATCAACAGATTCAAAGGACCGTACAACATCTAGGACTAAATGAGCTTCCTTTGACTGGATCCCCAGGCTTGCAGGTTCTTGCTGATTAATCTCCTGCTTCTTCATAATTCTTGGGGTCCTGGGATGCTGAATTTCAAGATATTCCAAAGAACAAGAAGCAATACACCCAGTCTTGGCTCCTGTAGCAGCTTCATGAAAGGGGCTAAGGCCACGAAATGATTCTGCAATCAAGAAAAGCAAATTATAGAAAAAGTCATAAGTGTCTGGTTCCACTTGCCTAATATCAACAGGAAAATTGAAGACAGGAGGAAAATACAGAACTAACTTTTTTTCCTTTTTAAGACATTATAAATTAGTAATCAATAAAAATATTTTCACATACAAAGGCTAGAAAAATAAGATTGTACAAGAAACAATGTATCTATTACATACTCTATTAATTTTTTTTAATATATAGCATTTTTACTACATACAGAATATTGTCTTGGTTTTTTTCTGTGGCCCAACCTTAACTTTCCCCTACTCTCTTTTGTGTATTAAAAAAAACAAACAAACAAACCCTTACCTTCTGTCTTAGTTTCCATTCTAAGACAGTGAGGCAATTAAGGTTAACTGATTTGCCCAGGGTCACATAGCTAGGAAATGTCTCGAGGCCAAATTTGAAATCAAGTCCTCCTGGATCCAGACATGATGTTCTATCAATTGTGCCGCCCAGTTGCCCTATTTTGGGGGTATTTTAAAAATATGTGTTGCTCTTTTTTTCTTCTTTCTCTTTCATTACCACTACTTCATCTCCCCAAGTCCACATCCCCAAACCCTCCCAGATAAAAGACTTTCCTTTAACAAATGGGGTCAAACAAAACCAAATTTTTGTGCTTATATTCTATCACTTCTCATAAAAGGTAGAAGGTGTGCTTCATCTTGAGTCTTCTGGAATTGTCATGATTACAAACCATTTATGTATAAATAAATTGTTTAAAATCCATTTTTGCTAGCACTTAATTAGGCAAAATAGTGTCTAATAATTTCCTTTGTTTTCTCTTTGTCTGTTGTGAGTTCTACTTTTTCATCTGTGAAATTAACAATTTGGCTTTTCTTTCTTTTTTATTTTAAATTGGATTAGCAAATGGCATGCCTGTTAGTTTCTTTTTTTAAAATAAAAAACCTCACATGAGAGAATAGTAAAAATGGAAACAATAAAAGGAGATAAGCAGGGAAACTATATTTTATTTAAATGTACTATAGAAAATTAAATAATTTTGTGTGTATGTATATACCCCAAATGAAGACCACAGATATTTAAAGGAAAATCAAATTGAATTTCAGGGGGAAATAGACAGTCATTTTGGAGAATCTTTAATTTGCCCTTTTCTTATTTAGCCACATTTAAGCAAAATATAGGCATAAAAAAAGTTAACGTGATAGTTTTCTGGCAATTACTCAATGGGAAAGGAATGTAAAGGAGTATGCATATTTTCAGGTTTGCATAGCACTCTTTACATAAAAAATATAGAATAATCAAACATATCCAGTATTAATCATAACACAAAATCATGATCAATAAGGGTAATTTAAAGACCAAAAGACCTAAATGGATATAAAAGAACATGTGAGTCAAAAAAACTAATTATAGACATGACAGAAAATTTTATCAAAGAAAAATTTTATTTATGTACATATACACACACAAATATATTTTTTATTTTAATTTTTAAACCCTTACTTTCCATATCAGAATCAATACTGTGTATTGGTTCTAAGGCAAAAAGGCAGTAAGAGTTAGTGACTTGTCCAGAGTCACACAACTAGGAAATATTTGAGGACAGATTTGAACCTAGCACCTCTTGACTCTAAGGTCTGGAGCTCAAATCCACTGAGCCACCTCGATGCCTTCACCAAAGAAAAGTATAATGAACATAAGAAAACTTGTGAGATGTAGCCAAAGAAGTTCTAATGGTAAAAGTTATATCTCAAAATATTAATCAACAAAAGAGAACAGCTATAAAAACCCACAAACAAAAATACAAATTTTGAAAAGCAATAAAATTTAAAAACATTTGATTTATAAATAAAAATGAGGTTTTGAAGAATGAGTTTTTATGAAGACTAGTAAAGTAGAAAAATCATTAACTAATTTTATTTTTTAAAGAAGGGAATACCAATTACCATTATAGAAAATATATAAAAAGAAAAATCATGAACAATAAAAAGGAAATAAAAGGTATACTTAGAAATCATTTTGACCAATTACAGGTCAACAAAATGGATAACTTAACAAACTCATTTTTATAAAAATATAAAATATTTGAAGAAGACATCAAGTCACTTAATCTTCTAAGTGCAGTTCCCTTAGGGCTGCAGGAAATGACCCATATTATATAGAATGAATTAAATTTGAATTTTTTTTCACTTGGGAATTCCCTGTAAAATCAGAGGTACAGTACCTATTCTTATCACTATGAAGTAGATAAGGAATAGAGAAAAGGGACTTGCATGTACAATAATATTTAAAGCAGCATTTTTTAGTGTAGAAGATAATTGGAAACAAAATAGGTCCCCATCAACTGGGGAACAGCTGAACAAAATTATTGTAATATGAATGCAATGGAAATGAGGAATAAGAAAAATATATAGCAGGACATGTGTGAACTGATGAAGTAAGCAGAATAGGGAGAAAAATGCATGCATTTGACCATGGTAATGTATGGGGAAACATCTCTGATAACCTTTGATTACAGAAACAACCAATCAGCATTTCAAAAGATAAAAAAATGAAACATCTTAGAAATTTAATGGACTAAAGGCATGGATATGCATTTTCAGATACAGTCAATATATTTATTTGTTTTGCTTAACTATACATATTTGGTACAAAGAAGGGCTTTACCTTGGTGGGGGAGGGAGGAAGATATTTTGGTGGCAGTGACAGATAATGAAAAACAAAATATCAAAAAAGCATCTTAAAAGTTAAAATAAATTAAAAGAATGAGATAAAGGTAAAATAAACAATATTAAAAAAACAAACAACCTTAAAGTAATATGTTGTCTATTATTAATGTTTCATTAATGTCAAATTCCTGTTTGGAATTTATGTCAGGAAAGAAAGAGGGAAGACCCACAAATTTGCTTTTGATAAAAAAAAATAGATTCAAGCTCAATTTGCAACATGATCCATTTCTACTTTTTTCTTCCAAAATGTATTGTAGGTATAAATGGCTTGCCTTAATGGCCCAGCGTAGGCAGCTGCCTAAGTGGTGTGATATGAGGAGTGATTTAGGGGCCCTGGCAAATCTCCCAGCTGAAAAACATCTCCTTTGTAGCCCAGTCTCCCTGTTCCCAACACCCCATGCTCATTCCTGCCTCTTTGCTTTTGATCATGCTGTTTCCTTACTGAAGGCCCTCCTCCCTAATCCTTCTAGTTCTGCCTCCCCATAAAGCCTCTTACTTCTCCAGCCCACACAGATATCTCCCTTCTTTGACCTTCTGTTGTGCATATAATTGGTAACACAGCTAGACATGTACTTGTTCTCTGTTTTACGTGCCTTAACCTTGTCTCTTCGATAAGACTGTACATTTTGAAGGTAGGAACCAGGTATTAAACTTCTATATCTTAACAGGACCAAGGACGACACTGGGCATATGGAAGGCATTCCATAAATACATCTAGGTTGATTGATGAAGTAAATTACATTTGACTAACCTTTTTCTGGGAAATTAGACTTGGTAGCTTTCTGGTCCTTTCTGGCTTTTGTGTTTTGAATCTGTGTGATGAGACAAGCAGATGGCTGCTGCTTGTATGAAGTCATGTACTTATCTAGTGTTTTTGGAAATGGTCGATGAAGAAAATCCCCTTTCTTCTCTTGCTCTTTAAGCTTTTTGTCCTTTGAATCGAGAGAAAAAAAAACAGAGAAAAATCAATCTGATTCCTTTTTAAAACACAAACTAGAAATGTTGGACCATCCCACTATGTGCTGTATTTAAAGAAAGAAAAAGAAGTCACAGTTAATCTAGGGAATTAAATGTTCATTGAAATTCTGCTACCCTGTGCTCCTAGAAGGATCTGATGTCTTCTGGGTCCTTTGAACCATACTGTTTCAAGGAATTCCATCCAAAGGCAAGGTCATTCTTGTAAGGTCACTTATTCTGGGTCACTTGGAGAAGGACATATAAATCTAGGCCATCATAAATCTACCATCTGCCTTTAAAGTGATACCCTGAGATTCTGTTCATAGCATTTACTTGCAAGGGCAGCACTAAATTTAAAAGCTTCTAATTTATTTTAAACCAATATGCATTGAGGAGAGTCAAGGAAGTGAACAGCAGATTTATGACTACAAATTAGTTGGTCAGTAATCTTCTGAATATTGGAATTTGGTTTGGGTAGAAAGGGTAGACTTTTCTACTCACTATTCTTACTACTATACCATTGATATATTTAATCCCATGTATATATACTGAAGGGGGAAGGTTATATATTTGCCTTTAAATTTATGAATCCCCAATTCCATGGCATATCAGAGCCATTTCTTAGGGGATTCAGTGCATTTAAAATAAGCAGGTTTGGTTGGGAAGAAGAAAGTTTGGACAAAGAGGGCTTTCGCCTTCTCCCAATAGAACAAGGATAGATTAGATTCCTCTGAAATTCTACTTGTGCCTGGCTTCAGGCATCACCCATCACCCTCCACCTGGTAGTTTTGCCTTTTTTTGTATCCCTTAGTATCACTTCACACAATGATTAGCATATATAGTAGGTACTTAGTAGGTGTTTATTCGCCCTTTCCTCCTTGACTCTTTTGGGGTAGAAGTTTTGCCTGGGTTATTATTATTTTGTGAACAGTTTGTTATTTATTAGCAAATGCTCCCAAAACACATTTTTTGCCTTTTTCTTTTTTCTTTGTTGGTTAAGCAAAACCAGTGAATTTAAATCACCTTAAATAAAATAAATTATCAAATGTTTTCATCTATAAAATGTCATTGCAAGTCATACCTTGAGACAACAATTAGTTTGTTTTAGTTTATAGACTAGAACACAGGGCCCTTTGCTTTTCTATCAAGTTTAAGAAAATAGTTAAATGCATATAAGAATATGCCTGGTTATCCGGACAAAGTAGGTCCTTGACCTGTTTTAATTCTTGTGTATTTAGATTATCCACATCTATCTCTTTATTTATACTCTTTAGGGAATTAGAGACTAAAAAAAAACAAAATAAAGACTGATATTATTTAGAGAAAGATGATTTAAGAATCATACTGACTACAGCGAAAGAACTATTTAAAAAAAATTTTTTTTAAACCCTTGTACTTCAGTGTATTGTCTCATAGAAGAGTGGGCATCATAAGGGTGGGCAATGGGGGTCAAGTGACTTGCCCAGGGCCACACAGCTGGGAAGTGGCTAAGGCCGGGTTTGAACCTAGGACCTCCTGTCTCTAGGCCTGACTCTCACTCCACTGAGCTACCCAGCTGCCCCCGAAAGAACTATTTTAAAGGATTATAGTAGGAAGAATTGAGCACAGGGGAAAAGAGTTGCTATGGATTTAAAGCCTTTGCTGCTTTTCTAAAGTTTATAAGAGTAGATTGTCACCTGAGTTCTTTGTTCTTTAAAATGAAGGGGATATTACACTTTTGACCAGTATCACAAAGGTATTGCTTCTCTGTTCTTCTATCTCCAGTATCTCCTCCTCTGTTTCTTTCCTTCAAATAGTCTGTTCATTCTCTTCTTCATCCTCTTGCTGAACAATCAAAAAGAACCCACTGTGTAGAAATTCATCTTCCAACTCAGAGGATATGAGATTGGTCTTTTCCAGGACTAGAAAGATCACAAATTCTATGATTCCTCAGTTGAGGAGTTAGACCCTTACCCCACTATTGAGACACCCAATGGGAGATCTATCTGAATAGACTTACACATACTAACTGGAATAAAGATGATTGTTAATGGAAACTGAATTGAAACTGCTAGAACTTTTGTGTGGGTATTATCACTATTAAAAGGAAATATTCTTCCTGACCTTAAATTCTTTTTTAATGTTTAAAATCCAATTGGCAAGCACATACTTGACCTCACAAAAGGATTCTGATTTTTATATTTTTGCCTTGAATTTAAAAGCACTTGCAATTGAAGAAAGCTTCATCTATTTTTCATTGACATCATTCTAAAGCTTTTCTAGGAAATATATTCTTGTATTTTCATAATTCCTTCCTAATAAAAAAATTTCAAGACATTTTGAAAATAAGTTGAATTTCATTATTTCTTTTTGTATGTGAAACTTATTTAAAGGAAGATATGTTAAGTGGCTCACATAAAATCATCCAGTGGTAGAGTCAGATGTAGGATCCAAAACATAGATTATATGCAATGCCCACCCTCCACTTGCCAGCAGGTGATGACCATGGGTGTGGAATGTGACTTACGATGTTAATTGTTGGTTTTGCTTTGCTATAGGGAAAAATAATAACAACTAATATTTATAGAAAACTTTTAAGTTTGCAAGGCATATATATTATTTCATTTGATCCTCATACCATGCCTTCAAGGTAGATGAAGACAATGCAGCAAAATGGAAAGTGCTGGATGGAACAGTTTCAAATTCTAGTTCAAACATTTACTATCTATGGGACTAAGTCATTTGACCTTGTTGGGTCTTGAGTTTCACCATATAATGCTGAGGGGCTTCAACTAGGGGAATTTTGATATCCTTTTAAGATCTTATTTGATGATACTTAAATATGAATATACTTATTGTTGTCTTCATTTTACAAGTAAGGTGACCAAGGCTTTCAGCACTCTCTACACTATTTTTTTTTCATCTTGATTTCCCTATCTCCCTGGTAGTCTTCAAGCCATTCTCAGGCCAGGATGACCCCAAATATGATCCATATAAATGCTTAAACCTACTCCATCTCCCCCAAATTATATATTTTGTGTCTTCTTTGGCAACCTACCCTCTGCTCTGAATATATTGGGAGGAGAAGATGTCAATGCAACTTGAAGAAAAATAAAGAAATTGAAGTCAAGATTTTTGATCCACAAGAGGTTTCCTATTCTTGACCCTAAATTGCATGATGATAATCACCTCCCAAAGAAGTATAGCCTTGGGGAAAAGACCATGGAAAATGTCCGATAGCAGCCATGGCATAGAAGCCCAGGAATATGGGGTCAGGACCAGAGATTTGGTCTTTTTTTTCACTTCCATTAAGTTGTTCATGACACCCCAAAAAGGATCCTTCCTGTCTTTCTAGGCTGTCTTAAGTCAATGCCAGCATAGTTTAAAGAACTTCTTCTCTATTTTGTTCTGCCACCTTTTATGGATGTATCTCTATGTCCTTTAAGAAAAACTAACAAAGAAAAGCCTCTCACAAATCACTTTTCCTTTGCTTGGCCTATTATTGGCCTTTTCTAAAAAGGTCAGTCAATGTTGGTTTGGTTCTTCCATCTTTCATATCTTACTGAAAAATGGATCAAATCTTCCTTATGTATTCATGAGCACTAAAATAATCAATACCAATTCCTGAGACTTATTTGTTAAAAAATTAATCCAAACAATAACAAAATTCAACATGGATATAAAATGACAGAAAAAATTATTTACAAATGAGGTAGATTTAAATTCACCCCATGTTAAAATATATTTTTGATTATTTTTGGCATATTTAGAAGCCCAGTTTATTGGCTGCATTCCTCTACTACATCCCCTTGAATAACCATTAAAATTTCAGAATTTCAAAAATGAAGAGGCAAAGAGCCAATAGAAATGACAGGTTTGAAAGTTTAAAATGTATAACAGACTGTAAAACAAGAGACAATTTTCTAAGAGAAGAAAGGTCTCCCAAGGCATCTTCTACTGATTAATAAAATCATTTGTCAACCCAAGAGAAATCAATGCCAGGGGGAAGACAAGTTAATGTATTAACCTATAAATTCTAAAGGCAATACCAAGGATTTTGGCTGTCTAGGAATGCATTCAAGTAAATTCCTTGATCTCTGCACATTAACATATTATGCTTATATTTTATTTCACGCTTATATTTTAGCCTAAGGAATCTCTACATTTGTCAGAGTTGGCTTAACAAAAGTATTTATAGTAATTTCATAGTAATCTCTTTTTGAGATGTTGATATTGCTATAGTATCAGTGTACACCTTGGTCATTCTCTGTAAAAAGAGACAAATACCTACCAGGAAACATGAAGGGTAATTTCACTGACTCTGAATGACTTTTTCCACATGAATCAATCAATCAATCTTTCCACAGCATTTATTTCATAGTTACATGTACTAGGCATTATGCTAGGCAATGAAAATACATTACTTTTCAATTATAACTTTTTATTTACATGAACTTTTTTCCTTTGGGGAAAAATACTGGGAAGTTTCATCAAGAGCCCAGTTCTTCCTCAGAAATAGCTTTAAAAAACACCTCTAAGTGAATGAATTAATGAAGGAAAAGAAGGATAGAAAAGAAGACAACTCTTAGAAAAGGAATAAAGAAGGATAAGGAAATGAACAAGCATTAGGGAAAGAAATCCAGCAAAATGAACATATAATATGGATTAAAAGATTGCAAAGAGCTATCAACAAAAGGAATTTTTTTCAAAAAAACTGATTTCAATTCTGGCCCAAGAAATAAAGCAGGACCTAGCATATGGTATATCAAGTTACAAAAGAAACACTAAAGAAAAATCAGAGGATGTGATATCAGTAAAGAAAGATTTGGCATCTTTAATGAGAAAGCTATTACTGATAACGAGAAATGACACCAACTGAGAGCAGAATGACAAATAAGTAAGAAACAACCGAATCTTACAAAATGTTGAAAGAAAGATATGTTATATAGAACTGAATGGGTTTATCAGAGAATGTTATTTTTGACTAGCATGTAAACAGGCTGTTCACAAAAAGATAACACATTTGGAAGCATAAAGGACTTAGAAACAAATGTAGAAACAGAGATTTTTAAACTGGACATTTATGCTATTAGAATAGTACTTTATTAAGGAAATATTACAGGCCGATCCAAGTCTAAATGAAGACTAAAACAATTTGCCTAGGAATGATCTTGTTAATATAATGTACAAAAATATTTTTAGAAATGCTTTTGCTGTAGTAAAGACCTGGAAACAAATTGAGTGGCCATCAATTAGGGAATAGCTGAATATATTTATGGTATATAAATGTGATGAAATATTTTTCATGCCATAAAAAATGATAAGCAGAATGGATTCTGAGAAAGTTTAGAAGATTTTTATGAACAGAATTAAGTGACCAAATCTAGGCAGACAATTTGCTCAGGGATAACAATAATGTAATGCAGGAAAACAATTTTGAAAGACTTTAAAGCTCTGATGCAGTGAGCAGCCAAACCTCAGAAGAATGATAATGAAAAATGCCTTCCACTGTGTGGCAGAGGGGTGACTGAATTGTACATCTGCTAATATGTTAACTTGTTTTACTTGATAAGTTTAATAGTTTCAAGGGAATTAGTGTGTAGTGATAGTAATGCAACCTCCCCCCTCCCCCTAAATCAAAAGGGAGTAATGAAATGTTAACATACAAAGAAGAGAACAAAAGAAACTTCAGAAGTATACAGAGACAACCAGGGCAGTATTGGAATTGTTAAGTTAAATTTGACATACACTTAAAGAGTGTAAAAAAACACTTTAAAAGTGTAAAAAAACTAAAAAACTATTAAGAGTTAAACTGTACATTAATAGAAGTTCAAAGGGTTTTTTTTTGTTTTGTTTTTTGTACATTGCAGCGTTCATATTTGCTGGTGTTTGTTAAGGTCATGATGAAAACATTTTAAAAAAATAATTGGGCCAAAGACATAGAAATAAAGAATACATTAAACTATCTTAAAGATAATTAGAAAAATCATGTAATATATCATAATTTAAGGGATGTTGTTCAAACTATTGTTACTTTTTTAATCTGAAATTTCTTTGCTGGAGTTATTATGACATAGTAATTCATGGTTCATTGGAAAAGAATGCTAGACTTAAAGTTAAAAGGGATAGGTGTGAATATCATCTCTGCCATTTACTACCTATGTATCTTGGGCAAGTCACTAGCCTCATTTTCCTCATCCATAAAATGAGATAGTTGGATAAAATGACCTCTAACTAAGATCTTTACTCTCAAACATGATCATTTGTGCAAGATCACTGATTGAGGGGCAGCTAGGTGGTAAAGTGAATAGAGTGCCAGGCCTGGAAGACATCTTTCTGAATTCAAATCTGGCTTCTGACCCTAGGTAAGTCATTTCACCCTGTTTGCCTTAGTTTCCTCATCTGTAAAATGAGCTGGAGAAGGAATTCGCAAACCACTCCAGTATTTTTGCCAAGAAAACTCCAAATGGGGTCACAAAGAGTTGGAGACAACTGGAAAATGACTGAACATCAAACTGACTTGGGAAATATGTAAGGTGGTATTTGAACCCAGGTCTACTTGACTGCTGCGAAGTCTAGCACTCTGGTCACACTAACATACTAAGAATGCTAACATGATAGAGAATATAAAATAAGTGGATTAATTCCTACAAATATCTGTTGTACATTATGTACAATGTGTATATTGTACAAATACAATATACAAATAGTAATTTCTACAAATACTTCTCTTCAAATTATCTCACTTTTCTTTCTTTCCTTATGCTCCTGTTTTTGTCATTGAATACTTGTACTGGTCAATCAATGACAGTTAAAATACAATTTATATTTAAAAATATATTTTCCTGAGAAGCAAGAAAACAGATTATTTTAATAGAAATGACATCCTGAAAGAGGCATCTAACTTTTCAAATTAAACAATATGTATTTTGGACAACTTTACTCAAGGGTACTTGTGAGGGATACAGTGGCATTAGAAGAAAGGACACCTATTTTAGAATGAATGAATGCATAAATGAAAAAGCATTTCATTATATGAAAAGGATTGAACTAAGGGCTGAGGAAACAAACAGAAAGTAAGGCTTCCTGTTCTCAAAGAGTTTGAATTTTAATAGGAAGAGACAACATATTTTGCAAGTTCCAACATCAAGTCAGATGGAAAGGCCCTGTGATTCCTATGCAGCAGAGCAGAAAGTAATGCATTTTCTTTAATGTCATTTCCATGGACAAAACCATATCTGATTCTAAGGTGGAATTGACAATGCCAAGAACTTTAGTAAAAAGAATTTTATTTTTTGGATATTTAGTTGTTGAGGCTCCTGAGGAGGCAGGGGTGAAGCAACGGAAGCTGAGGCTACAGCTGATATACTGCATTCCCAGAGATATGGCTTGGTAGCATTGATGGTCTGGAGGACATCACTATTCTAGGAGCTTTTGGGCTTACCTGCTTCTCAGTGACAGCTGGTCAACAGTTGGTGCTGATGGTATCTCGGATGGTAAGTCCCTTCTCCACTAAGATTACTCCTTTCAATGATGTCTATGGAGACTGGGTGGGTATTCCCGAAGGAATGGTGTTTGAGGGACTGCAACCACCCCAGATCTCTGAGTCGTAGCCTTTCTTTACTAGGATCAAGGAAGATGTGGTAGTCTAGGTGGTGAGGGCGATTTGATTCACCTACATTCTTCCTCTCTCCCATAGGATGCCTTGCTGTTTCAGTTAGATAGGCTTACTTGCCCTGTTTGTGGCAATCTGTCAGCACTGGATGATGGTTCCAGGGACCAAGCTATAAAAACAAGGCTGAAGGTCAAGGAGATGCTGCTATTTCTGGGACTCTTGAACTTATCTGTCTACTGGTGACAGCTGGCAGTTGGTAGTTGTAAAGATGGAGGTGGGATCTTTCTCTACTTTTGACACAGAAGATCCAGGTTCAAATTCTTGCTGTATCTCATACTGCATATATGGCCTTGGCTGAGTTACTTAACTTCTCTTAAGTTCCATTTTCCTTCCTTGTAAAATGAAAGAAGTGGACAAGAATGACCTGCTAAGTGCTTTTTAACTCTAAATTCTATTAGAACAAAACCTCCAGTAGTAGAAGGGAACTCATGGGACTTATGTTTCAACCTACAGCTGAACAACAGTCTCTAAGACAGTATTACTGAGAGGGAGCCATCCAATCTGTGCTAGAACTTATAGTGAAGAAGAAACCATTATGGTTCATTATGGTTGCCCATTCTATTTTTAAATGGTTTTTTTGTTGTTTGTGTGGAAGTTTTGGATTACATAAAATCAAGATCTGCCCAAGCAGACCAAATCAAATCCCTCCTCCAATTATTAACCCTTCAAATTCTTAGACAGCTAACACTTCCTCTCTAAGTCTTCCCTATTCCAGAGCAAACAGTATCAGTTCCTTGAATCAGTCTTCATATGGTATATTCTCTAGTTCCTTCAGCATTTTTTGTTCTGCTCTGGAAATGTCCAACTTGTCAAATGCCATTGTCCAGAACTGAATGCAATACTTTAGTTGTGGTCCAATCAGAAGAGTACTTATAATACTATTGTCTTTCTTGTTTTGCACATTATTTGGCTTTTAATTTTGTCTTTGGCTGTTTTGGCCTCTGTGTGTGTGTTGCTGGATTGGACATATTTTTTTTTGTCTTGCAATCTAAATAAATAGCAAAGATTTTTTTCCCTCCACAAAAACTGCTACCTACCTATCTCTTTTATCCTGAACTTGGTGAAGCTCCTTTTTGGAATCCAACTATAAATCTTTAAATTTATCTCTATTAAACTTCATTTCATTTCACTTCATTATATTTGATCTATTGTCCAAATTTGTAGAAACCTTTTTGGAACCTGAATCTACTAGCCAACATCTCAATGATCCTCCTTAGCTTCTGTGTCATCTGCTAAAGTAACGAAGACCATCTATGTTATCATCATTTAAATCTCTGGTAAAAAAATATTAAGGGGTAGGGAACTTGAAGGGTAGGAGGGTAGAAGACCACTGAAATAATCAGAATTAGATTTCTGGAAAGAATAATTTGTATTTTCAAGTAATAATCAGTTGCTTATTTGGAAATATAAGAATCATAGCATGTGGCAAGCTTAGGCTCAGCAAATGTGTGCACATGAATATAGAAATATTTACTACTGAATTAGCATTGTAGGGTTTAGAGCTGAAAAGAACTTCAGGGAACATCTATCCCCACACCTTCATCATGGATATGAGGAAACTGAGGCTATAAACATTAAATGGCTTGACTGAGGTCACATAGGTAGTAAGTAGCACAGTCAAGATTTAAATGCAGGTTCCCTGATTTCCTCTAGCATTAGCATCGTCTGCCAATTTGCTATGTACTGTAATAAAATAATGTGTTAATCTCTAATTCTCACTGTGAAATTATTTCTCAAATTCACATTATGCCCAGCTTTTCCCCTTAAGGTCATTTTTTCTTGAAATCTACATATCTCAATTGCTTCAGTTAAACTAAAACTGTTAATAAATACCTAATTTCCTCTTCAGTCCTTCCCAAGCCATTCCATTTTTGTAGGAGAAAGTCCCATCTGAAAACTTGTTTCCATTTTTCATTTTTCTAATGCCATGAATCCCCTATCAGAGCCATTCCCTGCACTAGATGGGTCTGGGTGCTCAGAGAGGGCAGAAACTCTTTCCTTTAAAACATATCTTGGCTCAGTCCATGCATATTTGACAATGGTGAAATAATGAAGATGCTGACAATCACTGGGGGAAGGAAAAAAGAAACTAATGAGATTTCTGAGATTTCTTCCAGGTTGAAGATATAATTATCTGACTACAGTGTTGGGTTTTGTTTTGTCTTTTAAATCCTTGGCTGCCATTTTCGAGAAAAGTCACTGGGGGATTTTGTTCTCTTTTACTTTTAGAGGCTGATTTTCATAACAAAATAGCCAATAAATAGAGTCATGGGTGATTTAACAGGCAAAGTCTTACAGAAAAAATGAGTTGTGACGGTGTCTAGCTTGGGAACACCTGGCAAACTACACTTTTGACCTGGGCAGAAATACCTTATGCTTAACCACTATAATAAGATGGCTTTATGTAAATTGTATTCTACATATAATAATAATCCACAAAGACAAATAACATAAGTAGTAAAATATGTGATGGCTTTATATTCCTAAAGAACCTAAGTATTGGAATGTTTACTGTGAGAAAACCTGAAATTAAGTGGAGGAGTAATACTGAATAAATCCTGGTGCAAAGTGGGATCTAGACCTCAAGCCACTGGGGATTGCAAGAATTGGTGAGCTCAGAAGTATGCAGAGACCATTTGGGCTTATAGAAGGGAATTCTACCCCAACTGTTTGGCTCATCTGATGCACTTATGTAGTACAGTATTATATATTAGCATTATCTATATTTATGTCTGATTTCCTTACTAGACTTTATAAGCTCCATGAAGGAATGGATTGGTTGTTAACTGAATAGAATGTGGTTTAAGTGACTAGAGTAACCCTTTTCATGACACAAAAATGGGCTGAAAATCCCTGTTTCAGAAGCTCTTACAAGTATGGGATTTGAATATTCAGATCTGGTCACTACAAGAAAATTCAGTCTCTGGTTTTCTTTTTTTTTTCTTCATAATTTTGGTGTTTTCACTTCTAAATCTTCCAATCTTAAGTGTTTTGAATGAGTTCCAAGAGAGCAGCGAAAAGAAGTATTATCACTGTAGTTTAGAGTTATAGCGTCCAAAGTGATCCTTCGCCCTAAGACAATGATGTCTAACCTTTTAGAAGACCGAGTGCCCAAAATGCACCCTCATGCCTCATGTGAGCCACCCCTTACCCCAGAAAGGGAAGCAAGGAAGTATATCCATTGGGCTGCTGGACAGAAGGACGGGTGAAGTGAAAAATGTCATTAGGGGCGGTGGAGAGGGGGAAGGGAGCAATCCCCTCTGGCATACATGCCATAAGTTTGCCAACAATGCCCTAAGAGGTGAGGGTAAAGCATGAGAGAATGATTTACTAATTTATTCTGCAGAGTTTGAGACTGGCAACTGGAAAGTCATGCTCTATATCTGCCTTGTGGTATTATAAAAAACCACCTGCTTAATATTTGGTCCTTTGCTCTGTAGTTACAGGAATGTCTGACATGCCACTAAATAACTAGACCCTGTAAACAAAGACATTGATTCAGATGTTCTCCCTTGGTCTCACTTCACATAGGTGTTCTGGGCCTATCTGATGAGTTTATGTAGTATTATGTATTAGCATAATCTGAGTTTGTGTCTTATTTTCTTACTAGACGTTATAGGCTCCATGAGAGAATGAACTAGTACAAACTGATACAAAGCTAAATTCTGTATCTCTTTATCTATCTCTGTTCCACATCTACCATCTCAGTAAATAAATACATATAGATTCTCAACAAATACTTATTGCAAAACTATCACTGATATTGAGAACACATAACTAAGAATTTACATGAGTTAATTAAATTCACATACATTAGGAGACTTGGACTGAGAAGAAAAAAAATATTTTTGCGATCAAATAAAGTGATTCATGAAAATTCATTTACAGTTTAAATGCATAATAATAATTTCCATTTAAATAGTACTTTCAGGTTTACAAAGTGTTTTACATATGTCATCTCATTTGATTCTCGCATCCAACTCTATTAGATTATCCTCATGTTACAGATGAGGAAACTGAGGCAAGTGGAGGTTACATCACTTGCCCATGGTCATATGGCTAGTAAGTGTCTGAGGCAGGACTTGACCTAAGTTTTTCCTGATTCCTTGTCTAACATACTCTCCATTACACTTCATAGGTACCTTTTTAAAAAAAAAAACCTAATGTTTGAAATGACATGTCAATTAAACTTAGCAAACATTTAAAAGAAGCTACTAAATGCAATACATTATGCAAGGTACTGGAGATGAAAATAAAAGCAGCTCAAAAAAACTGCCTTCAGGGAGCTCATATTTTACTAGGAATTATAACCCATACACTGATATATGAATACAAGGTAATTTGGAAAGGGAAAGGTTTACTAACAGTTGGAGTGAACAGGAAAAGCTGCATGGAGGAGGTGACATCTGAGCTTTAAAGGAAGTCGGAATTCTGAAAGTCAGATAAAGTGAGATGCATTCCAGACATGGAGGGAAAAGTTTGTTCAAATGCATGAAAGCAGAAGTTGGAATAGAAAGCTTAGGGAGCAACACGCTAATGCTGACAACTTTGTATTTTATTCTAGAGACAACAGGGAATCACTGAAAGTTTTTAAGCAAAGTCACAGCATGATTTAGACCTATGTGTCTGGAAGGTTATTTTGGCAATCATGAGAGGATGAATGATTGGAGAGAATACAAAATAGCTCAGGATATAGTCCTGGGAGATATCTATGCTTAGGGAATAGGAACTTTCAAAGGAGAATGAGCAATGGTCAAGGTGGAAAGAAAGTAAATTAAGAAAGCATACTGACAATAAAAGCCAAGTGAACTGGGAGTGTGGTGATTGACAGAGCCAAAATGAGCAAAGATGTCAGCCTTCTAATGTCATACCTTTAATTGCCCTTTTTAAAAGTGGCAGGGAGCTGGTAGGTGAGTCAGTAGATAGGGATCCAGATGTGGAATAACAGGAGGGCTTGGTTTCAAATGTGACCTCAGACCACTGGACGGACCCTTATCCTGCTCTTCTGCTTTGGAAATGATACTTAGTATTGATTCTAAGACAGTAAGTTGTGGGGGTTTTTTTGAGTATCAGTATTCTTTAGCCTTATATTGGGGACCCTCACCTCTTGTTTATGTTTCACATTTTAAAAATAAAACTAATTTGGTCTTTTTTTTTCTTTTAAAGAGCAAATCACAATCAGCTTGAGCTTTCTGACTTGAGGAAAATGTTTAAAATAAGCATTGCTTCTTTAAGAGTCACTGCTGTTCTTGAGATACTTTCTGAGAAGAAATAAAAGTCTTTTAAAACTTAATTTAATTCAATACAGGTACAGTTATTTGAAATTTATAATCCAGCTGCATTGATTAAATCTTTGAATTTTTTTTAACCCTTACCTCCTGTTTTAGAATAGATCCTAAGTATCAGTTCCAAGGCAGAAGAGTAGTAAGGGTTAGGCCACTGGGATTAAGTGACTTGTCCAGTCACACAAGCTGGGAAGTATCTTGAAGCCACAGCTGAACTCAGGATCTCCTATCCCTAGGCCTGGCTCTCTATCCATTGAGCCATCTAGCTACTCCAATCTTTTGGTTTTTTAAGCCATAAAAGGGGGATGGGTAGGAAGGGAGAGTGAAGATAATAAAGCCTTAAAATCATATGACTCTGATCTCTGTATTTAATTTTTTTTTCGCCCCAGATCTTCAAAAGGATAAAAAAAGAGGATGGGAATATGGAAAACAAAATTGCAGTTGACCATGCTTAACGAATAGAAAGCATTTTTATGATCACCCCAGAGGAATATGAACTATAAGTAGTCTTTTATTAATAATCAAAATACCCCTTCCCCTATCATGTCTAATGTCCTGCCCTACAAAAAACATAAGTTCTTTTTTTGGATTATCACTGAAGCTCAAGCTAGAACCAGAAAGGCTTTTAGAGCCTTTTTTACCTGTAGAGTCTAGGCTCTCCCATTACTTTATTGTGGCCATTTGGGGCTTTTTTTATTTAGCTTCCTACAGGAAGTGAAATAAGTTTATTAATCTAAAAATAGCTTATACTTCAATTTACCATGATTATATAAATTAAAAGTATTACTTTCCCACAAACAGTTTTAGGAATTTCCTCATGCTATATTGGATCCAGTTTATTAAGGACTTAATAACTGTCTTCAAGTAGACAAAGGATTAAGATGTTGAAAGTACTCTCTGTCTCTATCTGTCTCTCTGTCTCTTTCTCTTCCCAAATGCAATTCAGCCCACTTTCTTCCTTGTCTAATTCTGGGTATAGCTTACTCTCCATCTGTGCCTGTCCTAGACAGATGCAATGAAAGATGAACTTAGTGAGCTACCCATTCAAATGAATGTTAATTTAGATAATAAGCATTCATTCTTCTCCCAGTAAGCTACACTTTGATGGCCAATCCTGATTCAAGAGGACTAAAGATGAACCACACCTCCCTCCCCTCAGGGGAAAGGTGGTACAAATGAAGTATATATGTTTAGAAATAGTCAAAATGTTGTTTTGTCTTGCTTAGCTGAACTTTTTTTTTGTTAAAAGGAAGGTTTCTCCAGGGGGAGGGAATTGTTAATGGGGAGTGAGAACAATGTGAACAAGAAGAAGCAATAAAATATTTAAAAATAGAAAATAAGGCTAAGAATGTAATGAGGTGCTCGTGTTTACACAGCTAACAGTGTCTAAGGTAGCCAAGCATCTTTTAGCACTCTTTCCAATATAAATACTTGATTTAAATTTTTACCTAACAGAAAAATACAGAAACAATGTTTCATGGATCAGTCGAACTAGAGGTAGCAAAGCAAAAGCCTAACATCAGTAGACTTGGCCTCCAACATCTATTAGCTATGTGACTATTTTGTTGTTGTTCAGTTGTGTCCAACTCTTGTGACTCCTTTGGGGTTTTTCTTGGCTAAGATATTAGAGTGGTTTGTCATTTCTTTCTCCGGCTTATTTAATACATGAGGAAACTGAGTTAGACAGAGTTAAGTGACTTGCCCAGGGTCATACAGCTAATAAGTGAGTCAGATTTGAACTCAGAAAGATGAGTGTTCCTGACTCTAGACTTTGTACTTTATGTGCCACCTGCCTGCTCCATATGTGATTCTAGGCAAGTTATTTAACATCTTCTGAGACTTGTCCATAAAATCTTGTCTGTATAATGGGGATAATAATACTTGGGAGTATCTTCCTTACAGGGCTGAGGTGTGGACCAAATGAAGTGATACAGGGTATCCCAAAAGTCTTAGTGTAATTAAACTATTAAGCTTTAATAACTTAAAACTATACAGAAGTGTGAAGTCCTTTGCAAACGTTAAAATGCTGTGAAATGTCAGTTATTATCATGCAAATTAAGGAAATCCCAAGATTAAAAAATGAGGGATTAATTGAGTAGGCCCTTCCACCTCACATGGGAAAAAGAAAGGTCAATTCTTACTCTGACTTCAAAAGAAGGAATTTCTAGTGGCCCCCTGAAGAAAGATAAGCACGTACAGTGCTTCCTGCAGCATGCTGTGAGAAAGAAACAGAAGAAGCCACTCTAGGGATGAAGCAGAGGTGTGAGAGTGTCCAGGAAGGAAAAATGTTTTGGAAATAAGAATAGTTATAATACCAACCCTACCTCTGCTAAGGTTTTGAAATAAAGAATTTTACTTTTTTCAAAATCACCAAAAAGGGTTATATTTCCCACATCTTCTTATGTGACTGCTTGTCTCTGTCTTTGCAAAACTGTCAGCTTTCTTTTAGGAACTTCTAGGGCAAGATAGTCAACCTCAGACAAAGACAGCTGACAAAGGCTCTTTTGGTTATTCTAAAACCTTCCCTGTCCCTTTTGCTATATTTTCCTTTGTTGATACCAAGTATTTCATGCATTTTTGTGAGTATAATTTTTGCTTTTAATAAATCCTCTTAAAATCTGCAAATCGATGGATCCCACATTTTTCATTGGTTTAATTCAGCTAGAAGTCATGTAGAATTTTTGTTCCCCAAATTGTACTTTGCTACTCCTTGGGCCTGAAACAATTATTTGCCCTCCCCTTATTATAAAGGAGAATGGAAATGACTAACCAAAGGTTCCTTAGGCTCAAAGTATTCCACTTATTGTTGAAGTCCTTACCTCGTAAGACTCTTTATTTACTTTGTACTTTTCCATCTGATAGAGCTGGTTCTTGTAGAAAATGTTGTCTTGAATGTTTGACTTCTGCCAGGGGAAAAATAAATATAGCTTAATCATTATGGAGTATAAGTTTACATTATAATGTCATTAATTCTTCCCCCTCATGAGAATATTTGAATTATATTTATTTATTTTAAATATATTTTTGACATGCCTTTTCTTTTGTCTATAGATTAGACATTCTAATCTCCCCCTCACTCCTACTCCGGAGGGAACCTTCTTTTGTAACACTGAAAAACAAATGAATAAAAACATCCTATATAGTGATATATATGACACCCCACCATGTATGTGATTTAGTAGTAACCTACTCTTCTTCTGGGATTGGGAAGGTATGTTTTATTATTGCTTCTTCTAAGCCCTAAATTGGTTTTCAATCACTCTGAGTTCAACTTCTTTTCAGGAATCTTTTTGTTTATAATGTTGTAGTCATTGCTACACTTTTTCTTGGTTCTTGTTATTTTGGCCTATATTGATTTTTAAAATCTTCCCAAGTTTCCCAAAAGTCTACATTATCTTGCAGTTCTTATCACACAACACAATTCCATTAAATTCATGCCCTAGTAATTTTGTTAGCCTTTCCCCAATCTGTGGTCATCCACTTCTGCTTATTCTAGTTCTTGGCCACCACAAAGATGGTTAAGACTATTTTAGTATAGATAAATATTTTGCTTCTGTCTTCGACCTTCTCGAGGCATACATCCACAATACTGGGATCCCTGAGTCAAAAGGGGATGAGCAGTTTAGTCCCTTTTATTGTATAATTCCAAACTGATTTCTTGGCAAAGATACAGGACTGGAGGAACACAGGGTTAAGGGACTTGCTCAGGGTCACACAGCTAATAAGTGTCTGAGGCCAGATTTGAACTCTCCAGGCCTGACATTCTGCTGTATTAGCAAGTTTTTTCTTATGAGACAAATTCTGCAGTTTCCACACATTTCTCCCAGTTTTGCCCTCTGGCAGAAAGTAGAAAATCCTAATCCCCACTTCAGCATGTTAATCCTTTAACTACTTGAAGACAATTATTAAGACTCCTTTAAATCTTTTCTACTTGAGTCTAAACATACCCAATTCCTCCAGCTGATCCTTGGTTGGCATGATTTAAAAAAAATTTTTTTTTGAGGCTCTTCACCTTCCTGATCATTGTCCTTTGAACAGAGAAGACGCTTTTTCTAAAACACAGGGCCCAAAAGTGAATACATCCTCCAGGTAGAGTCTGAACCGAGCTAAATATCAATGTCTATCCTTTCCTTTGTTCTTCAAAATATGATTTTCTTTTCATGCTTCCTAGGATAACAATAGCTTTTTCTGGCTATCATGTCACATTGTTGAATCATTTCGCATGGCCTGTGTTCACTAACCCACTTAGAAAATTTTCAAATGAACACTCATTTGTGAATGCCTCCCCATCTTGAACTTATGAAGTTGGTTTCTTTGAATCAAAGTATAGAACCTTACATTTATTCCTATTAAATGTCATCTCATTATCTTGAGCACATTGTTCTAGTCTTTAGAGAACATCTGGGATTCTGATTCTATTATCCAACCCAGCTTACTATCACAGCTTTATGTTATCTGGAAATTTGATAAATATCTATCTATGCATTCATCACTGATTAAAATGTTGAACAGAATAGGACCAAAGATAGAATCAGCAATACTATTCTTTAATGGAGTTTCAAGAAATTAAAAACTGATTATTTGAAACTATATCAGTCATGGTTTATGACAAACAAGGACTCAACATAATTCGTGCACATTACTATAGAAACCTCTATAACTGACTAACATTAAAAGATTTAAAGTTGGAAGGAACCTATGAGACCATTTAGATGGAAGCCTTCATTTTACACTGGAGGCAAATTAAGCCAAGAGATGTGTCCAAGGTCACAAAATTTAGACTGCTCTTCTTTGAACCCTGTAGTGACGCTTGACTAAAATAAAAATATTTGTTTTCCACTTTGAAACAAGTTTAAATCCATTAGATTATATATGAGTCATGACAAATTAAGTTCAATGCCTGTAATAAACATGGCAAACCTTCTATCAATAACTCTTATCTTTAAAAAGGTTGAGTTTTTTGGGGTATGATTATCCCTTATCCTCCCTCCCTCCTTTTGCCTTAACAATCTTCCTTTTCTTAGCTATGTGGTACAATAGATAGGGTTGGACTTAAGAGTCAGGAAGACACTAGCTCTGTGACCCCTGGGTAGGTTCCCCATTCTGAGATCAAAGTTTCTTTCCCCACATTTATCTATGAGGAGTTGTTTGATGACTCCCTAGGCTTTTGGAGTTAATAACAACTCAGAGACAGCCAGTAGACAGAAAAGGATAAATCTCCTCTAGTTGTGTTAAAAAAAAAAAAAAAAAGACTTGGAGATCATATGCTTATAGTCAGCCTTTTCGCCTTCTATTTATTACAAAGGGCCAAGTGGGTAGGAACTCATTTTCACCATCACCCTTACCTGTCAAACTACATTTTATGTAATTTCCCCCCCCTTATTAAAAAACGTCCTTGATATTCATTTAAAACTGATTTTATCTCTAAAAAATGTTTCAGCATTAGGACAAGAACACAAAATATAATATATACCCAGAGCCTTGCAACTTTTAGGGATTACCTTGGTGCTGTGCCAGGAGGAACAGGCTGGCCATTACTCCAGCCTCAACTCCCCAAGGCTTAACATCTGCTAAGGAGAGTTTGCAATGCTTATTTCCCAGTGATGCTATCAGGATTAAGAAATCAAATGATCCATAAAAAAGAACAGTTAGAAATAAAATGTCTTCCACATGATTGTCGTTTTTTTACAAAGGACACCCATTACCACATAATTATGGATTAGTTTATCAGTTTTCTAGTAGTCAACAAAGAGGGCCCTGGAGATGGGCAAATTTAAACAAGAATAGTATGTAGCCCTGCTGAAAATGGCAAGTCTAGATGTCATGTTTCAACACAGAGACCAAGGGTATAACAGGCCATTAGACTGGGGTTGAAGGAATAGAAGAAAAAGGAGAAGTGGAAGGACAAAGAAGTTTGAATACCATAGAACTTTTTGAGACATTATTTTAACAACAATTTGACATCCCTTGAACTAAAAGTGTTATTGTACGCAATCCAGATTTGGATACTATTTTATCTCACACTCCAGAGACTCAGCAACACATTAGGTTAAATTAAGAGCTGAAGATCAAGTCTTAGCAGTTGAAAAATATTTATGGATAAAAATAAAGTTTGGGTTCTTTTTTTCCCCCCACCAAGAGCAAAGAAATTCGTTGATAATGCCAAACTTACTCTAAGGCCTGACAAATAGCGTTCAAGTTTCTTGTTCAGCAGGAAGTAGATGGCAAGGATGTGGCAAGCCCTGTTGGACAAGACAGTGTTGATCACATCACTATTTTTGTATCCAAGCTTTTCAGTCATGTGAAGTACCACACTTTGGCTCAAGTCTTCTAGGTGAATCCTATATCAAAAAAGGGGGGGAAAAAGATGGTGATTTTTAAAATCTTCCCAAAGGAGCCTTAGAAAATCCATTAGTAATAAAAGCAAAAAGATCAGTATATTTTGTTTAAATGTTTTATATATATATATATGCATATATATATATGACCACTTTATAAATGAAAGATTTCATTATAACTACGAGCTGTTTGCATATACCACTTAAACTAGTACATGCAGCTAACTAAGTGTTCGGTGACTAGAATGCTATGCTTGGAGACAAGAAGACTTGAGTTCAAATGTGACTTCAGGAACTTCCTTACTATAAAATGAGGATTATAACATCTATTTTACAGGGAATATGAGGACTGAATGAAATGATATTTGCATAGTGTCTCCCATATAGTAGACACTCAATAAAATACTTTTTATTCCTTCCCCATCCCTCTCTTCCTTCAAGGCATAACTGAAGCATTGCCTTCCTCATAAAGTCTCTTCTGGTCCCTTCAACTGCTATTATCCTCCCTCTCAAAGTGCTTTCTGTTTCTTTGCACTTATTCTTTCTTTCTTTTCCCCCCTATACATTTGTATTTGTCCACTTCTTTGTTGTATTTGTATCCCCACAGTCAAGTGTAGTGTAGCATATAACAGCCACCTGATAAATACTTGTTGAGTGAATGATCGATCCTATAAACTTGGAGTGTTCCTGAGTCAGCAGAGTTTTTATGCTAAATTATTTGCTTTTTCCACTGTTAAGATTAAAAGCCTGGAATATCCTCCCTACTTCCCTTTGCCTATTGAATTTGAATGCTACCTTCTCTAAAAATTCTTCCCTAATCTCTTCAGTTAGTAATGACCTTCTCCCTCGGACATAAACTATATCATATCATATGTATAAAGTACTATGGTATAATATACAATATGTATAATATTGTGTGCATGTATAATATGGTATATAGCATAATAGTACTATATATATGAAATAATATGATATATATACAATATAGTACAATATACTATAGCACTTCCTTTGTACTTATACAATACACTTTTGATCGAAAATTGTATACTTAATGAGAGAACATAGACAAACTAAATGTCAAAATGACTGCTAGAGTCAAGATTTGAGTACAAATATGACCTTGGACACTTACTAGTCATGTGACCCAAGACAAGTTGCTTAATCTCTGTTTGCCTTGAAGCTGCTTCTTCCCTTGAGTGCCTATCTTTGAATCCATTGCTCGAGTATGTATTTCTGCTCTAGCTGTATACAGTGTCTTATACTGGTCTAGAAACTCTTTTCAAGACTACATGGCCAGGGGGCAGCTGGGTAGCTCAGTGGATTGAGAGCCAGGCCTAGAGACGGGAGGTCCTAGGTTCAAATCTGACCTCAGACACTTCCCAGCTGTGTGACCCTGGGCAAGTCACTTGACCCCCATTGCCTACCCTTACTACTCTTCTGCCTTGGAGCCAATACACAGTATTGACTCCAAGACAGAAGGTAAGGGTTTAAAAAAAAAAAAAAAACTACATGGCCAGTAGGAGACTGAGGAGGGGAAGAAATTGACTCCTTCACAGGCAGTGATGGCTTGCTAATGTCTTAAGCTCAACTAGTAAAATTTGTCCAAAGGGCTAGCTGTTTAAAGCAGTTAGAAGAATGGCTCATCAGTTTGCTCAACCAATGACATTGTTTTTTTCTTAACTCAAAGGTATCTTAAAAAGATCACAGTGCATCAGTGCCTCATTAATATCTTGGGATTATCAAAGAGATAATAAGGAAAAAGACTTGTACAAAAATACTTATAGACATGCTCTTTGTGATGGCAAAAAACTGGAAAATGAGGGAATGTCCTTCGATTGGGGAATGGCCGAACAAATTGTGGTATCTGTTGGAGATGGAATACTATTGTGCTCAAAGGACTAATGAACTGGAAGAATTCCATGTGAACTGGAAAGACCTCCAGGAATTGATGCAGAGTGAAAGGAGCAGAATCTGGAGAACATTGTACACAGAGACTGATATACTGTGGCACAATCGAACATAATGGACTTCTCTACTAACAGCAATGCAAGAATCCAGAGCAAGGCTGAGGGACTTATGAGAAAGAAAACTAGCCACATTCAGAGGAAGAACTGTGGGAGGAGAAAACAGAAGAAAAACAACTGCTTGAACACATGGGCTGATGGGGATATTATTGGGGATGTAGACACTAAATGATAACTCTAGTCCAAGTATCAATAATATGGAATTAGGTTTTAATGATACATGTAAAATATAGTGGAATTGTGTGGGAGGTTAGGGGGGAGGTTTTGGGGGAGAGGGAAAGAACACGAAACATGTAAGTATGGGAAAATATTCTAAATAAAAGTTAAAATTAAAAAAAATATCTTGGGATTAAATTGTAATCATATCTCAATTCATGACAGCTTCTCTACTAGTACCTCTCTCAATGCCTTCAGATTTCTAACTGCTTTTTTTCAGGTCTGGGGTGAAGGAGCTTAAGACCATTACTCTCTGTAGTTTCTTGATTGTTATTTGATCTGTCAATCTTTTTAGATATTTTCTGGAGTATATGTGAAAGCCCCTCTGATATTTCATGTTACCATATTAACTAGGAGTATTGTTTTAAATGTATCTTAAAATTCTTATCTTTAGTATGCACTAAGTAACAGGCCCTTTGTTACAAAAAAGCCCAGCACTGCTGTTTTCTTTAATATATAAATTCTTAGTCTACTCTTTATCTACTCTTTAAACTACCCAACTAGTTAAGATGTTTGCCAGTGATGCTTGATTAAACCTCAAAGCAAAATCTGAAGTAATAGCATAAAGTATCTGGAGCTTATTCTTGGTTTGGGAGAGTTTACCTACAAACAGTAACAGAACTAGATGCCAAATCATAATTTTTTTTAAAAAAAGTAACAGAACTAGATGCCAAATCATAATTTTTTTAAAAATGGAAATCAGGCCAACACAAGGAGAGAACTGCTTCTTAATTTCAGTCCTATTTACTTAACAGATGTCACATTTAGTAGATTGATTAGCCTCATTTAGACAGTGATTACATTAGCTTAATGACCCATTCCTATTTCCACTAATTTTCTCTTCCTTTAACAGAAAACATACCTATGTGCTGTACATTATTAGCAAAGTGTAATGAGCCATAGGGCCTTTAGTTTGCTTTCAGAATCTGTTTCAGTTTCATTTTTGGGGTATCTGACTAGGACCTGAATCAGAAAGCAATACACAAATCTATTTCAAGATGCCTTCTTTAATCTTTTTATCATTGTTTAAATTACTTATCATACGCTATAACTTTGAGCAATGAATAAATAGAGCCATTGTATATTTACCTGAAACACTAAATATTACCAATATTACACATAAAGTTTTTTGCACCATATCAGCATAGATCTGAATAATCACTGTCTATTTGCTATTTCCCAATGGAACCTTTTCTCTACAATAAAGAACGTTCTAGCCCTTGCCAATACCCATTTTGTCCCCTCTCATTTTAAGAACTTCAAAAGGCTACTCTCCTAATTCTCTATATATCTTCGATATGGAGTGTACACACATCTTTTTTACTCCATATCCATTTCCCCCCATTCCCAGTTCCCTCTACATCTCCCTGCTCATATTTTTCTATTTAAGCAACATTTCCATCTCAATTATCTAATCTTGGTCAATTGCCCAGTCTGTTGTCATGTCAGGCATGGAAGGATTTGAGATGAGTTCTAGTCTTGGCAGAACTATCTTGGTAACTGCTTTGATCTCAGCTTTAGAGTAATGTTGGCTATATTTATTTGCTGTTTACGTAGGAAAAGCAAAAATCTGAGTCAGCTGAGAAGAAAAAGAATGTAGATTTGCACTCACTTTACCCTCAGTATTTTTCCCAGGGGAAGATGAATTCATATATTACACTGAAGGACTAGTAAGTCTTTAATACTTATAAGATTGAATTAAAGATTCTTCCCTTTTAAAGAGGCAGAGATAGTAATGTCTCTTATCTCTCTCTGGGAATAAATAATACCACTGCTTCCCTCATCCTACCTGCCCACCCACCCAAACACTTTTGTATTGCTAAGAGCAGGTTAAAATAAAGATCAGGAGCAGCCTAGAATAAGAAAGGTCACAAAGTGGGCAGCAGACTAAAAGGAGTTTGTATATCTGTTGAAAACATAAGGAGTTTAGGGCTGATTGTAAGTAAGTCTTAGTCATTTTTTTATAGCAGCAAGAGCCCTACTGGCTATTTCCCCAAGACACTGTCCATTCACCAGCAGTATAGCTCCCTCCCCTCCAAAGGACTGGACTCCACTTTACACTAGAAAGGACTCTGATCCATATAATCAATAATCAAGATGGCAGATAGGTGGTATAGTAGATGGAATGCTGGACAGTTAAAAAGTCTAAATTCGGTTCAAATTCTACCTTAGACTCCAACCTGTGTGACCCTGAGAAAGTCACTTGATATTTCTGAGTCTTGGTTTCTTCAACTGAGGTGTTTGGTCTTGGTGGTTTTTTCTAAGGTGATTTTCAATTCTAAATTTCTGAGATGCAAAGACAAATATGGAATAGTCCTTGCTTTTATGGACCTTGGGTACTATTAAGGGAACCCAATAAGCATACATATAAGTACAAATAAAATAAATGATGCAATTTAGAGGATGAAAACACTGGTAGCTGAGAGTATCAAAAAAGGTCTCATACAAGAGGGCACAACTGAGCTGAACTTTGATTGAAAGTACTTATGAGGAAGGGCAGCTAGATGGCACAGTAGATAAAGGGCCAAGTCTGGAGGCAGGAAAACTCCTTTTCCTGAGTTCAAATCTAGCATCAGATACTTACTAGCTATGTGACCCTAGGTAAAGTACTGTTTGACTCAGTTTCTTCACATATAAAATAAACTAGAGAAGAAAATGGCAAATCACATCAATATCTTTGCCAAAAAAAACCCCAAAAAACAAAGAATTCATGAAGAGTTGGACATGACTAAACAACAATAATATTATTATGAGGAATATTTACTACTCCACACTCAAAAGTACTACTTTAGTGAAATTCCCAACAATCCTTTGGCTATGTAATAGAACTTCCTAATAGTCCTTATTCTAAAGTGTGATAGAAAAATAAAATACTCATTTCTTGTGAAACAAGTAAAAGTGGAAGATTCTCCTCCCACCCCCCTTCACTCATTATCACATAATTGTTTCTTATCTCAAAACTTTCCTGGTAAATCCATTTTCTACTAGTTGCCTAGCTTGGCTTTGATTCCATGAAACAACATGCCCCTGAGCTAGGTCCTCCTCACTTTTCAGCTCCTCTTTGTGTGTTGCCTTCCACCATCAGACTGCAAACTCCTTGAAAGCAAGGATCATTGTCTTTTTCTTATTTGTATGCTTAGCACTTAATAGTTCCTAGAATATAGTAGGTACTTTTAATAAATGTTTATTCAGCTGAAGTGAATTTTATATCATGTTGTAAAGTGGTCTCACATATATACTCTGTCTCATTAGAGATAGGTATTAATTGAAGTACCTGTTTGGATATGTGATATTACATGGAGTTTTCCCAGGACAATTCTCGTTAAGCCAACGATTTGCCAGAGCTTGTTGAATATTTGGTCTCTTTGCAGGATCTGGTTCTAGTAGAGATCTCAGGAAGTTTGTGGCTGCTGTGAAGACATCAGGGAAAGAAAATATCAGTGTCACAAGTTCAATAGAGTAATTGCTGAGCAATTACAGTAGGTAACCATTTTTTGGGCCCTCCTTTTCACCTTCTTTCAAGCCTCTCCCAAAAAATACCCACTAAAAGTCAAGCTTTTGTCTATATCTTCAAGTAAAAATGTTCTTTGAATCACTGATCTGAGAGCTAGCAAGGTCCTGGAGAATTCATTTGTTCCTATTCCCTCTCCCTTGGTGGTAGGGTGAATTTGTAGTCCTATTTTTATGTAAGGCATTTGAAACTTAGAGAGAGGGAAAAACAGACCTATCCAAGGGCATACAGTCAGCAAATACACAATGGTAATAGGCAGTGCTTCAGTCCATTATAATGTTCTTCCTCTTTCTAGCCATTTGCAAAATAGAAAATATTCAACCTAATTACAAAAGAACTAAGAAAAACAAGCTGAGTGAACAGGCTCTCAAGGTAGTCTTTCAAATCCACAAAAAGATATCAGTAGGACAAAAAGGAGGTTTAAGACATCACCACATAATGACTCAGACCACAAAATACTATTTAATGCAAGAATAATAGAGAATAGTTAAAATCTCTTTCCTCAGGTTGGGTTTTTGTTGTTGTTGTTGTTGTTGTTGTTGTTGTTGTTGTTGTTGTTGTTGATAAAGACCCTTTAAATGGTGCCCTCCCCATTATGTTTTCACCAAATTGGAAAAGGTGATTATTACAATATTTGCATATAAGTCATTTAAGTTGGTTCATGGAAGAGAAAGAGCAGGCCTAAAAGATAGTCTTTACAAGGAAGTTATTAGCAAAATTTTAAAGTATGATTCTGAACATGATATCAAACACCACAGAATAAATTTAAAATCCAGGTTCCTAGACAAAAGTCTAGAAAAATTATTTCATGTTTCACTTGCAACTAATAGGTACCTTTACATGTTAACAGTCTAAAACCCTTTTTGTTTCTTAAGCTTTCTAAATAAATGATTCCCAAACTGAAGTATGTGTACCTTCATATAGTACAATAAGTTTGTCAAGGGGACATGGTAAAGAGCTATATTATCCTATTGAAATAGTCTAAAAGAAAAAGTACTAGCAAAAAACAAAACAAAACAAAACAAAACCAATGGATTGGAGAGACAACAGTGAAGAAGTGGGAAAGAAGAGGAAAATGGAAGAAGCTTTATAGCACATGTGAAAATTGAAAAGAACAGTTGAAGGAATAATTTCTATTGACTCAAAATCAAATAATCAGCTTTAGATATAAAGTTCTTTTCATATTGAACCAGAAAAAAATGACAAGCTAATTGACATTCATGATAATCGGAAACAATTGATTTCTAATTAATGAAGTTACAAAATTGTTAAATGTTTCCTAGGAAAAGCATATACCATTCTTATTAAACATGCTCATAAGGCTTTAATTCCATTTGCAACAACTTATCTTTGTGAACGAATATCTTCAGGTCTGTTCTCAAACCAAAGCAAGAGAAAACCAAGGGGGCAGCTGGGTAGCTCAGTGGATTGAGAGCCAGACCTAGAGACGGGAGGTCCTAGGCTCAAATCCAGCCTCAGACACTTCCCAGCTGTGTGACCCTGGGCAAGTCACTTGACCCCCCTTGCCTACCCTTACCACTCTTCCACCTATAAGTCAATACACAGAAGTTAAGGGTTAAAAAAAAAATTTAAAAAAAAAAAGAGAGAAAACCAAGGAAAATGTTCAGGTATCTCTTTCAAAAATAAAATAAAGGGGGCAACTGGGTGGCTCAGTGGATTGATAGCCAGGCCTAGAGATAGGATGTCCTAGGTTCAAATCTGGCCTCAGACACTTCCCAACTGTGTGACCCTGGGCAAGTCACTTGACCATTGCCTGGCCCTTACTACTCTTCTTCCTTGGAGCCAATACACAGTACTGACTCCAAGATGGAAGGTAAGGTCTTTAAAAATAAATAGATAGATACGTAGATAAATGAACAAACAAACAAATAAATAAATAAATGAAATGTCAACTGGTAAGAAACAGAATCAAGAGTCTCATTAATTTATTTCACTGGGTTTTGGAAAACATTTAACAACTTTATGATACTAAAAATGTTTCAAATCAAATACATTTTTGGAAAATTTAATTTATTTTATTCCATATGTATGGTTAAACTTGAGAAATTTATTTGATTTTTATATTGAATACAGATATGGAAAGGCTTATTGAAAGCTAAAGGGACATGAAAATGGAAATTTCTTGGGAAATTTCTCTAACTTTAAGGAGTCACTCACTTTTCTTTTAAATATCTTATAATTTAAAAAGGAAGGAAAGGGAGCAAGCATTTACTGAGTTATTTCTATGTGTCATGCATGGTGCTAAGTGCATTTAATCTTATTTAATCCTCACAATAGCCCTGTGAGGTAGGGCTCTGTTATCTGTTATCTGTTATTTTACATTGAAAGAAACTGAGATGGGTAGACATTGCTCACACAGATAATAAATATCTGAGGCTGGATTTGAACTCATATTTTCCTGACTTCAGACCTAACTCTTTCTACTGTGCCACCTGCCTGCCTTTAGGGAGCATTCGTAAAAATGCTCATATAATCATATTAACAAAGAAAGGATAATTTCTTGGGAACAGAGCTAATTATTGCAATAAGCATTAAACTTTTAAGTCTAAAACATAATATACTTAATAAAAATAACATACAAGTCTTCAAAGGACTTAAAAGGAAAGAAATAACAGAATGCATAGGCTCAAGCATATATTTTAAAATTATGTCATAATATAATACAGTTCATATGGACTTAGACAACAGAATAAAAACAACATACAATAAAAACCCAAAATAATGTGGCTAACCTATAAGAGAGGAACTTATTTTAGCCTTTATTCATTTTGAAGTACTCTGTCTACTGCCATCTTTATTCAATTATCAAATAGGTACAATTTGCTGCATTATAAATTGTCTATTATGCTCAGTCAAGTTAGTAAGCCAAACACTTCAGAAATGCATAAAGAAATTTACCTAAAAGCACCACATTTTCATTTTTAAAATAATAACAAATTTACTTGAATATCCCCTCTACTAGGATATTTTTGAACTTTGCAGGAATATTTAGCATGGAGAGGAAAAACTAGGAAAAGTCCATCTATACTATGGAAGCACTTGTAATTTGATTGCAGAATGAGCTGGAAGCTTGCCCTTTCAACAATGATGGATCTTTGTTGCCTTATGCTCAAGAGTGCCACCAAATAAGGGAGTGGTTGATACAAGAAAAACAAAAGCATCTATTTTTATGGGCTCACATTTAATGGTGCCATAAGGTCTGCCCTTAAATGAAGAGTCCTATAGAGCTGAGAAATTCCAAAGGATGTAATTTTCTCATATGATGTGAAAATGAATGTGTGTGTTTAATCCATAGTTGTCTGTCTCAAGGAACATTTGAACTACAGTAGGGTTTATCCCTTATCCAGTTTCTGCAGCACTGAAGTTCTTCCTGTCTACCCCATAGCAGATCTCTTCTGTTTTAACTTTTACTGCCCCTCCCATTCAATTTCACTTTTTTTAAAATGTTGTTTATTTTTTGGTGGAGAGGAGCAAAGGAGTAATAGGGATGGATCACCAATCTGAGAGGCAGGGCAGGAGTAGGGAGGGAGAGCACAAATATATGAGATCAGCAGGTGTTCGCTTATATCCAGTTTCTGCTATGTCTTGGAACATAATCCCATGGATATTGGGCCTCACTTATGTTTTAGATATGGATCTTCAGTAAAAATTTCTGAAATGGTGCCCTTGCCATATATTAGCTGCAAAATAAATACTGTTTTTGCCTTTCTTTTGTGAAAATTTATTTTTAATAGTCTATGTTAATTTATATGTAGAGAAACCTCAATCAATTCTTGGGCCAGGTCCTAGATTGGAGGAGCTCCCTCTAATCTATTGCTTTTTACATTTTCTTTGTCTTTAGGAATTCCAAAGAACACTTTCCTTTTAGCAAAATCTGGTTCACAGATAAGGATTCTCTTCAGGCCTACAAGACCTTCATCTTCTTTGATGTGGGGAGGGACTGGGTTTGATGGACTTCCTCTTAACTGCCTATTTGCCATTTAAGAGATGTCTAGGGATGTTCAAGGGAGGAGCTGATTAATGAGCTCCTAAAACTATTTATAGATCTGTCTGGAGGAGCTTTGGGGTCTTTGGTCTCTCAGGGAGCTACTGACCTATCAATTTATTGGATATAATGCTAGCATAATCAACAAATTCCCATTCTTAAACAAAAACCAACCAGTCTCTCAAAATAATTTTAATTGCTACACTTTGTATCTCTAACACTTAGTATAGTGCCTGGCACATAATAAGAACTTAAGAAATACTTTTTAAAAGTATCCTTAGATAGGGGGCAGCTGGGTAGCTCAGTGGAGTGAGAGCCAGGCCTAGAGACAGGAGGTCCTAGGTTCAAATCTAGCCTCAGACACTTCCCAGCTGTGTGACCCTGGGCAAGTCACTTGACCCCCATTGCCTATCCTTACCAATCTTCCATCAAGGAACTAATACACAGAAGTTAAAGGTTTAAAAAAAAAAAGTATCCTTAGAGACTGGATAAAATGCTAGACTTGGGGTCACAAAAACTGAGTCCTAATCCTACCTCAGAAATTTATTGGCTTTGTGAGAATCCGTTGAGATAATTTGTATGTAGTATTTTCCAAATTCTAAAGAGTGAGCATAATCGAAAGAAGGTTCTTTCTCAGATTAGGACAATTTTAGTTTTTGAAAGGGGCACAAATACAGTAAAATCTAAGGGGACTTAAGAGAAATCCATTCCTCATACAATGTACTTGGAGAGAAATAGAAGATTCTGAAAGGATCTAAAAAAATAGCTCTCAGAGAAAAGCACTATTAAAGGCAAAGATTAGAAGATGGATTCTATTTCCTAACAGGTAATTTACATAACAATGTAAATGAGTATTTTAACATCAATACTTGGAAATCTTGATAATTAAAACTTTTGAGAGTACAGGACAACTGTATACTGTACTTGTTGGGGGTCTGACAAAAATATAAATTTTATTTTTGCCCAAAAGGAGAAGGAAACATTTCACACAAGGACACCATGCTTTAAATCAGGAATCAGTTAGCACCCAGAGAAGCAGAAAAGAAAGAAGCCAAAAAATTTTAGGAGCAGAGTAGAGAAAAAGGACCCAAGTTTTCTTCCTGCTGTTTGAAAAAGAGCTGAGATGAACCAGGTCTTAATGAGCAGAGAGCTCAGAACTGGACTTGATGCTTGAATTCAAGCAAGAGTCAAGATCAGCTGAGCCAGCTGAGTGGATAGCTCATAAAAGAACAGCTGTAGTGAGAGTTGAGAGAACTAACTGACAGGATTGCCTAGGGTAACATTGCCATTGCAAGAAATTCTTCATTGTACTCCTAGTGAACTGATTGGACGATGAGCTTTGCACATGCTGCTTGGAGTTGAGTTGATTGGAGGAAAAGTTTTGCTTCTGCTAATTAATTGGAGAAAGAAGAATCTTGCTGATAATATCTGGCTAGAGAAAGAAGAGGCTTTTCTGCTTTCATTTGAAAAGGAAAACCACTTGAAAGCCCAAGAAAGAGCACACACCAGAATAGTTCTATAGGTTTATATATATAGTTTAGGGAAACTTCTTTTCATAAGAGAATGTTGTTGTTCATACTTAGTATTTGAAGAAGACTATGATTATCTTAATTTGAGCATGAATCGGATTTGTGATGTAGAGTTACACAAAGTCATCAACTTCATTCTCTCTTCCAGTCATTAAAGTCTCGTGGAAAGACAAGTCAGCATAACTGGTGATGGCCCAGGATGTAGTAGATGACCTGGGCTCTTGAATGGGCTTCAGCCACCTTCATGGCTGTTGAAACAAACTGTTCTCATACACTCATTCCACTGGGGAAAGTCTTAACATACTTGGGGTAAATGTCCCCCTAACTCACCAACAGGTTAAGACTTGTCAGCTACCCTCAACCTGGTTTAGCTTGCCCAGATGGTTTAACCCAGTGATGGAAAACCTATGACATGTGTGTCAGCACTGACACATGTAGCTATTTTTTATGACATGTGACTGCATGCGGCTGCATACAGGGGCCACATGCCAAGGATAAAAAATTTGCTGTAGTGTAGTGTAGACACTCTGTGCACTATAGATGACAATTCTACCTATGTTAATTTACCTATTTTGGTTTATTAAATACAGTTATATATTATAATTATACATTTTTGTTATTTAAACTATAAATATCGCAAAATTATGTTTTTTTTTCTCGAAGTGACACACCACCTGAGTTATGCTCTTTTTTTTTGCCAGTTTTGACACACCAAGCTCAAAAGGTTGCCCATCACTGGTTTAACCAATATATAGTCACTTTATCATACCCATACTACATTGTGGAGAACATTCCCTCTCTACATATTGCTTGTTATTACTACCATCATTATAATCAGTGTTTTCTCCTTTAAATTTTAGCAGATTTGAAAGTCATAAGAGGCAAAGATAATTTTGAATGAGGCATTTCATACCTACAAGAGGACCAGGAATAAATAGCTCAATAGCATAAGGAAAGACCAGCTGAAACAATCAACTTGCCCTGAGGGAACAAATTGCCTCTTCCTCTAGCCACAAATTTTCTCAGACCTAACAGGAATTTGGGTAACATACCAGATGGTTGCCATAAATCAGGGTGAGGTCCCTCACTGAGGAAACTCGGTTCTAACCCAGGATGATTTGTCAAACATAAGAGATTTTTTTTTCATAAGAGATATTATGACTCTCCCATCTCCTGCTTGAAAGACTAAGAACTAAGGTCCTTTGGGAGCAGAACTGGAAAGACTTAAACTCAAGACTCAAGTAACACTCCAATCAAAAGAAAACAACTTACTAAAAAAAAGTGTGAGTTGAAGGATTGAACCACCAGGAGAACCTACATTAATTTTTGTAAAGAGTTTGTAGGGGAGAGAGGGGAAGGTATTTAGAGAATATCAATAACTACTAATCTAATCATGCATCATCCAGACAGTGTTATGGCTTTGCTTAATGAAGGTATGAATAGGGAACAAGCAGGCTTTCTAAGCAATATTAAACAATACAATACAGTTTTGTCATCTCACAATTAACTATGTAGAGAATGTGATGTTGTTTAGTCATTTCAGTCATAGCTTACTCTTTATGACCCCCATTTTGGGGTTTTCTTGGCCAAGATATTGGAATGGTTTTTCATTTCCTTTTTCAGCTCATTTACAGATGAGGAACTGAGCCAAACAGGGATAAGTGACTTATCTGTGGTCACATGATTAGTAAATGTCTGAGGCTGGATCTGAATTCATGAACATGAATTTTCCTGATTTCAAGACCAATGTTCTATCCACTAAATCACCTACCTGCCCCAGCACCAGAGAATATAAGATGTCATTATTGTCTGTTGATAGCAACAACAACCAAAAAAAATAAGCATTTGATTTGATAAAAATCAAATACCATTTTATAGGTTATTTTGTACTGAGATCATTAAGGACTCTTTGGAAGATGTAATAACATAGATAACCCTATACAATGACCTTCTTATAACAAACATCAAGCAAAGCATAGAAACCAAGATGTATGATGGCAAAAGGTATTTGCCAGTATGATAGAGGGGAATCAGCAAAGAATACAGATCAAAGAAGCAATTTCCTATGTATGGTGAGGTCTTCCAGATGTTCCCTTTGAAGATATTGGGTGATTCCATTAAGCCCCAGAACAATGGAGAGTTTCCTAGAAGAGATGCATAATCATGCAAAAGAATTTGACTTGTCCATTCACGCTGGAAAGACCAAATATAAATGGATAATATATTAAGAGTCCATGAAAATAAAGGTCTTTCTCCAATAGTATCATTTTAGTAATGCCATATGGTAGTGAGACATAGATCATTAATTACCTTCCTCCAAAGAATTAAAGATGAGTATCACAGAGAGCAATGGGGAGAAGTACAGGGAGTGTTAATGGGGTGAAACACATAAACACTGAGAAAATCCAAAAATTAAGTATAAAGAATGGAATAGCTTCAAGGAATAGTATGACCAGCTAGTCAAGGCAAGAGTGAGGGATGACAAGGGGACATCTAGGATGCTCCACTGGCACCTCCACAATCCACATTTAAAGATGGGTCTACCTCTTAAAGACACTCCATAACTGCTGACCCTCTCTTTTCTAGAGAGGTGTCTTCTTTCTGATTGGCCTGACAGTTCATCTTTTGGACCTCTCCCAGCAGTCCCATTTGGTAGATACTATGAAAGAAAAGGTGAACTTAGTGATTTCATCTCCTCTCCCATTACTTCATCACAGTGGGGAAAGCAGTCTATTCTTCAGTTGGGTGAATAACTATAGCTTTATGCTAAGAAAAAAGTAGTCAACTTGCCCAACTTTGAACTATCTTAGAGAGGGTGTTTTGTTTTGTTTTTAATAGATAACAAAGAGACTTTATCCTTTCAAAGTTTTTAACAAAAGACAAAGGGTCCCCAGCCCAGTTAGAGGCCTAGAGACTTGGGAGTAAATTATATTAGCCAAGAAGCAGGCCTACCATAGGAGTTTAAGGGATTTGGGAAACTGAAGATTTACATAGAAATGTTCCTAATAAATAATACAATTCAACATTAATTTTCCTCAATAACATGGCCAAGAATTACATAGGATGGGTAGACATGGATAGGTTTTGATCAGCATCACAGGAGAAAACTCTTGATGCTCCTATTTTTAGCATTATTGTTATTATTATTATCATCATCATCATTATTAGCTATGTTTCCAAGTCCCTAGTGATTCAAGATTTGTTAGAATTTTTGAAAACTTCACCCTCCCCCCACAAAAAAAGCAACGGGGAAAGTCTAGATATGATCGAGTCTCAATTTCTTTTTCATTGTATTGCCTTTTCCCACTCTTAAAGGCCCTGAGTTTCCAGATGAGCCGTGCATAAAGGAGAAACACTGTGTTTATTTTCACACTACACTCAACACAACGCAGGGCAAGCATACCTGCTGTGCATGACCCACATTTTTTATCCTGAAGGCACTTGCCCCCAATTCCTATTGCTGGCTCAATGTTTCCAATATTTGTCCTGGCTTGTTCAGAGTATGCTGAAAGTGTGCCAAAAGAAATGACTTCAGGAAATATATGAAGACCATCAAGATCATTTCATTGTAGCCCTGAAAGTTAGATAGAACAAGCTGAGTCCTGCCCAGACTCAACTCCCCTTCTTGACTCCTAGACTGAATACAATACAAGTTATTAGATAGTCCAGCATTTTCTGAAATTTTAATTAGCATTTGGTTTGACCCTCATCTATACAAACACCTCATTTTCTGCTTCATTTCAGTGAGCTTAATGGCACAAACCTTCAAGTAACCTCAAGCCATTGCTTAGAATGTGTTACAAATGATGTTGCTGAGCTGTAGTAATTAAAAGATGCGCTCTCAGAGAAATTCATCAACCATGAAAGACATTTGTTATTCCATGATGCAAGAGCTCTTGCAAGCAGAGAAAAAAATACCTAGCAGAAAAATGAATCAGACAGGTCTCTGATGCTAAATTTATTAAGCTACACAATCAGGGAGTCCCAATGTTTTGGGAACATTATGACTGTCCCATAAGTAATCCTGTATTTTTATATCTTGTGATGGTAAAATTGAAAATTTTTTTTGGAAAATATTCCCCTGAAAGAGTAGTGGAGAAAGTGCTTGCATATTACTCATTTCTAAAATAGCAACAAATTACATCATTCACATTATCACTAGTTTAATTAATGTTAGGCTAGAAAAATGACATATATAATTTACATTTAGATTGATATTAAAAAGAGAGAGAGAAAGAGAAATCATGGCATTATGGATAGAGAACTCATGTTGAAGCCTGCTTGGTAAATTATTTGCTGAATTTGAACACTGATCAGGATGCACAAATTTCACAATTTTAAAAAAAGAATTTAATCTTTATTTCACTAAATAATTCAATACCATTAGATATTTATTCATATTTATTCAGTCCCTCCCTCCCATTCCCACACTAAAGAAACACACAGATTATATCTTCAGTACTTCCATTTCTTAGTTCATTTCCTGCAGGTGAACATTCACAAGTTATTCTTCAAATATTAAATCTGTAGCTGTATATAATGTTCTCATGGTTCTACTTGTTTCATTCCTCATTATCCCATGTAGTTCTTTCCAATTTAAAAAAAAATTAAGCTGCTCATGATTTCTTAAAATTCTATAATTTTTTTTAAGTCTCTGTGGTTACGGCTCATTTTGATTTGTACTTTCTCTTAGATATTCATAAAAGTCTTAAAAAGAGGGAAAAAAGTCTGATGAATATTTTGCTTATCTACCAATTCTGCATGAATTGCCATCTAAAGAAAGTGATGAAAATGGAGTATATAACTTACAAAACCCAGGTTTAATTTCCTTAATCTCTATTAACTCTACAAACCAGTCTTAGATCAAAGTGCTTAAAGATTTCAATAATTACATATTAAGAGTTGATCTGTACATAAAAACATTTGCAAAGCATTTTAAGTACATTATTTCAAATGATCAACACAACAGTACTATGAAATAGATAGCATAAGCACTCATTTTATAGCTAAGGAAACAGGCTGTGTATTGGCTCCAAGGCAGAAGAGTGGTAAGGGTAGGCAATGGGGGTCAAGTGACTTGCCCAGGGACACACAGCTGGGAAGTGCCTGAGGCCAGATTTGAACCTAGGATCTCCCATCTCTAGGCCTGGCTCTCAATCCACTGAGCTACCCAGCTGCCCCCGAAATTGTGACTCTTAAAAAAAATAAAATTATTTCATTAAACTTAAATTTGCTCTGAATACAATTAATTGAAATCCAAAATAAAACTCAACAGACAGGAGTTCCAACTGAACCGACAATCAAAAATGAAGCTGCATTACTTTTTTTTTAATCATAAAGTCCAAATAACACAGTATCTTCAACTGAACTAAACTAAAGTTTTGTTTTCTGAAACATATATAATGATAGAAAAGTTAACCCAAGGGGCAGCTGGGTAGCTCAGTGGATTGAGAACACAGACACTTCCCAGCTGTGTGACCCTGGGCAAGTCACTTGACCCCCATTGTCCACCCTTACCACTCTTCCACCTATGAGCCAATACACAGAAGTTAAGGGTTTAAAACAATAAAAAAATGTTAACCCATAGTACAGACCACTAACTAAAACTTATAATAGTATCTTTAACAGATTATAACCAATCTCTTCTTTAAAGCCATAAAACATATTAGATTATACACTGCTTGAGACTAGGATCTATCTTTTAAAAAAAAAAAACAAACAAAAACCCTTTAAACCATTCTGTCTTAGAATGGATACTATCAGTTGCAAGGCAGAAGAGCAATAAGGGATAGGCAACTGGAGTTAAGAGATTTGCCCAGAGTCACACAAGTTAAATATCTGAGGTCACATTTGAATCCAGGACCTCCCAACTCCAAGCATGGCTCTTTATTCACTGAGCCACCTAGCTGCCTCAGGGTATATCTTTTGATAATAGCCAGTATTTACATAGAGCTTTAAGGTTTGCAAAATGCTTTCCAGATATTACTTCATTTTGTTTTTGTCTCCATTTTTATCTTCAACACTTAGCACAATGCCTGGAACATAGTAGGTGATTCATAAATACACAATGTTGGATTAAATATAATTTGTCTGCTTGTCTGCCTTCTCATTTATAAAGCTGTTCTTGTGGAAATAAGTGTCTTTACTGTTTTTTTACCTAATATCATCTTTTCACAAATCTAGTGATCTAGCAAGGAAAGGGGAGACCAATACTCTGAACAAGATCTGAAGGTATATCATTAAATTATATTGACCAATAAAGATTCTTTTTTGTGTGTGAAAGGGTAGATATTTATTTTATACATATATAGCATTATAATATGTAACAAATGATATATGATTTGTTGTAAATATGTAATAAATTATAAAAATGCTTATACAAGAGAAACAAACTCTCACAGAGGCTATGGCCAAAAATCTGTCTCATTCTTTTTTAGTAAAGATTCTTAAAGTCATAAAACTTTAAATGCTCTTGTCAACATGAACATTGAAATATTACACAATAAAGTAATTTCTTATTACCTACCATTTCTATTTTTTTTCAAAAACTAATTCAGGGAAATTGAGGGCTTTTTTCTTAGAATCAAGCAGCTCAAAATTCTACTGGGAAAGTTTATGGTAACCCAAGACAGGAATATAGAGCACCTGCTTGAGAGATGAGAGAAAGGAGAGAGTTATTATTAATCTCCTCTGGTTAGTCTACTTCTGGATGCCTCTTCCTTAACAGAGACATTAATCCACCATATAAAAGTGACCATGATGGTAAAGCAATTAGAAAGCAGTCCACAAGAAAAATGAGTTGAAGAATATTTAGCTGAGAGGAATCAAGGCTTAGAAGGATATGAAAGCTGTATAAGAAAGTTCAAAGCATTGTCATGGAGAAGAGAGATTAGATTTATATTAGATATTCTAGGGTAGAGCAGGAAGAAAGAGATCTAGAAGCAATGAGTGGAAACTAAAAGATTTCACTAAACTAAAAAGTTTCACCTCAACTTTAAGGAAAAAATTTTAATGATTACATTGGTATAAAAATAAAAACTTATGTCTTGGGGTATTAAGTTTCTGTCAGAAGTCATCCAGACACTAGATGACTGCTCAAAGATGTTGTAGAGTAGATTCCTACTTTGGGTAGGGGTTGAAATTGGTAGTATCTGAGGTCTTTTCTAATTCTAAAATTTTAAGATTTATGAATATTCAGATATTATGTCATATGTTTTGCATGACTTCACAAGTATGATGAATATCATATTGCTTGCCTTTTCAGTGGGTGGGGGAGTAGCTAGAAGGAGGGAGAGAATTTAGAACTCAAAATTTTAAGAAGAATGTTAAAAAAAATTTTAAATTTAAATGAAATAAATCAATCTATCTCTGTGTCTGTTTGTCTACTCCCCACGCCCCTCTTTTGTCCCCTCCCTCCTCCACACACAAACACATACATGAACACAAATCTGGTCAGAGGTAGAATACTATGTGTTAGATTTGAATGGATGTGGGGATTACCAGTAGAGAGTTGAGTAGGGAGGGGGTTCATTTCTTTGTCCACCATCTTTTGGTACAAAGCTCTCAGACTGAATGGCTCCACAGTGAAAGGCAGTGTTCCAGTTAACATAGCAAACATATTCACACCTCTACAAAAGAAAAAAGAGAAAGGATGACAGTTATTGGAGCAGAATGATTCTATTAGGAAAGGAGTAGGGACACGATGGGGAAGCCTAGGCTTAAAATGTTGTTTACCAAGTATTTCATACTAGAAAAGAAAGAGCAACTTCTATTCCTCATTCTTCACTCATTTATCTTTTTTAAATTTTGTACTAGCTGAGAGCAAGGTGAAAACAAAAGCCTCTATGGTATCACTTGAGCAATGGACCATCGAAACAGGTTAGGTCTATGGCAGTGATGGCAAGCAAATCTTTTAGAGATGGAGTGCTGGGCCCCGTTCCCCACCCCTCAGACTGAGTGCCATGCCCCTCTCCCAACCACATTCTGGGTACCTCCCCCACAAGGGAGGGAGAAAGGGGTCCCATTGGGCTGCTGGGCAGAGGGGCAAGTGATTTGGAAAAAATGTCATCAGGCACAGTTGAGAGGGAGAGGGGAGCAGCTCCATCTGAGTTACTCTGCCTTTCTAGTAATGAACTCTGGGGTTGGGGATTGGGGAGGGAGGGTGGCTGAGTGCCCACAGAGAGCACTCTGTGAGCCATCTTTGGCAACCATGCCATAAGTTCACCATCACTGGTCTATGGTGATAATAATGAAAAAGTAAATAAATTTTCCTTTTCTTACTGCAAATCAATAAACTCATAACAAGCTCCTTAGCCACAAAGTACAGAGGGGATTATGTGAATGATTTTTGGGACCCTTGTGTATAAGAATTATTTCTAAATGTACATTTTCAAATAGAACTTGAGATAGTTAAAGATTACAACTAGTTAAACATTACAACTAGGAGAATTATAAAATCCTAAAGTTTGAGATAGAAGAGATCTTTAAAGACTTATCTAGTTTGAGTCCTTAATTTTACAGAAGAGGGAAGTAAGGCCATGTTAAATGACTTGCCCAAGGTCATACAGGTATTAAATAGAAGAATTAGATTTAAAGCCCAGATTGTCTGATTCCATATCCACCCTACACCACAATGCCTCATAATACAGCATATATCTACAGTCAGGGTGCCTGGTGATTACTCATCTTTTGGATAAGTACTTTGTTATTCTCTTGAATTAAATTTTGACTTCCAACCAAATAAATTTCTTCTTGTTCCTTTATCACCTTTCTTATTTATATTATTCCTAGCACACAGTAGGTACTTAAGAACTTGCTAATTAATATAAACAATAAAAGCCATTGCTGTTCAGTCATTTGTGACCCCACAGACCATAGTATATCAGGCCCTTTTATCTCTACTATTTTTCAAATTCCGTTTAAGGCCATGTTTATTGTTTCCATGTCACTTTCCACGTCATCATCATCATCTGCTCTCCCCCTTTCCCTTTTGCCTCCAATATTTCCCAAGTACACCTGAGGAGGAGGAGGAGAATGAATGTGTCTCTCATACTTCCCCTATAGCAATGTTGGTGAACTTTTTCCAGTTCAAATGGAGGGCAAATTCAGGCTGTCTTGTGAGCCCCCCACATTACCTGAGAGAGTGGATGGAGGAAGTGTTTGCTTTGAGTAGCTGGTCAGATGGGTGGGGCATGCAAAAAATGTCCTTGGGTACTGGGAGGAAGCTCTGTCCAGGTGCCAATATTCCACCAATGCTCCCCTATAGTATGAATTAGCAGATAAATCCTAGGGATTTGCTTCAAGCATTTAGTGTTTAAGTGTCTTACCCAGGCTCATATAATTAGTAAGTTAGAGCCAGGATTTGAATATGTCTTCCTGATTCCCAGCCAAAACTCTATCCACTTATGCCATACAATTTTTCAATATCTCTATCCCACATAATATGATTAAGATGGCTATTAGCCAGCAATGCCAAATCTGATTTTCTAGATGTAGCTGAAAGGTCATCAGAATGAATCTGTTCATTTAGACCGAAAACTTGATGTATCCTTGAAAGATTCCCCACACCCCCAAAGTGCATACTAAATAGAGTTCTGAAGATTTTCCTGATGAGAAGGAAAATTTTGATTGCCAAGATACTTAAAGAACTTCAGAATGCCCAAAGGAAGATGAGTTTAGAATATACAAGAGGATTTCTAGGCAAAAAAACAAACAAACCATAAAAGCATATTTAAATTAATGTTACTGAAGACCAGTTCTATTGAGATTCCTCTGAACATTTCTGAAGAAAAAATTGGTATAACAATTTTATAAGGGGAGCGGGCAGTCACAGATTTTTTCTTTTGAGAAGGTGGAGGAGGAGGAGCAGCATCTGAATCTTCCTGCCCCTTCTTCAACCAGCACAGATTTTGCCCTGACCTCTTTGTTCCTTATTTGGTTCTCCCTAAGATTGCCCCCCTCCCCATTAGATTACAAAACCTTTGAGATAAGGATCTATCTCTTCTCTATTTTAAGTGAGAGATGGATCTATCTTTTATCCATCTCAAGTGAGTGAAGGATCTATCCCTTATGCATTTCAAATAAGATAAAAATCTGTCCCTTACACATCTCAGGTGAATTATCTAGGATGAGGGTTCATTTATTGCAATCCTCTAATTTTATCTATGAGGAAAATGAGGACAAAAGTTAAAACTAGCCATATTTCAGGAGTTGGCTGGCTCCAAATCCAGTGCTCTTTTCATTAAGTCTTAGCTTTAGTCATAGAAAAGATCCCACCAGGGGAAAAAAAAAGAGACCATCAAAATTCTAGTGTTTGCTGTGGCATTTCAGAGATCCCTTTCTCTATTCCCATTTTCAGATCTCTTGGTAAGATGGAATACTTAAATCCTAAGATTCTTACATTCTACTGATCCACCCACTCCATAACCTTTGATGCATAAATTCCTCCATTATGCACTACTGGCATTTGAATTTTCAGAAGCCTGGGGAAACAAAGGGTTATGCTTTGCCAAGCAGACTGTGATAAAACCATCAAGTACAACTTAAAAAACAAAATGTTCTCTGCATTAACCATTGGCACTTTCTTCCAGGAGCACCCAAAGAGATGAATAGGAGACATTCCTTTTTGGAAACTAAAGACCAGCCCTACACCTCTATTCCATAACCCAGATCCTCCTCTTTAAGCCATTAGCAATTAATCAACAAGCACTATGTGCCAGGAACTTAGAATACAAATACAAAGAATCAAGTAATCATTACTCTAAAGGAGCTTACTGTCTAATAGGGGAAGATAATATAAATATGTAATATATATATATATATACTAAATAGACACATACAAAAAAAAACACAAAGTAATTAAATACAAAGTAGTTTGGGAGGGAAAGCACTGAGTGTTTAAGGTGATCCAATCAAGAAAGATTTAGATGGAACTTGAACTGCATTTTAAAGGAGGGCATGGACTCTGTGAGGTAGAGGTTAAGAAGTGTATTCTAGGCATGCAAGATGCCAAATACAAGGGGATGGGAGATGCAGCGCCATGTGTAAGGAACAAAGAGAAGGCCAGTCAGGCTGGATCAAAGGGGAAGTGTCATCCAAGGAGCCTGGAAAGGTAGGTTGGACTCAAATTGTGAAGGGCCTTAAAGTCTAAATAAATAGCACATTATATAATTGTTGTTGAGTTTTGTTTAGCATATTTACTTGTACACTTTCTTCCGCTTTCCTCCTTCTTTGATACTAATATTGAGAAATGTTGTAGATTCATTTTGTACCCTACCTTCTTTTGATGCTATTTACCAATTTTTTTGTCCTCTTAAATGATCTTATTAAACCACTGTATCATTAGCAAAAATATTCTTGCCTCCTCATTGTCAATATTTACTTCTTTTTCTAAGTCAAATAATATTGGTACTAGTGAACATTCTTGTTCTGATCTTAGTGGGAAAGCTTCTGATATTTCCTTCAGAATAAACAATAATAGTTCTTAGTTGTTAAAAGTTGTTTTTTTTAAGTAAACATTAAGCAAATTAAGGAAATGTTTAATAGCATTTTTTAAAACACAAATTGGAACTTTATTGTCTTCTTTTACAGATCATTTTGTTTTAAATATTATTTATTTTATTAATTCTCTCCCTTGTTTTGCATCATCTTTATATTATACTACATACCTTTTGTTTATAATTTTGGGGCATGTTGCTGGCAATTCCTTTGCCAGCATTTAATTTTTTATATCAATATAATTTAGAGATGTTAGTCTATAGTTTTTATTTTATGTTATAATTTTGCCTGTTTCATTATCAGAATCAGATTTGGCCCATAATAGAGTGATATTCTCCATATGAAAACGTTTATGTATCATGGGAATTATTTGTTCTTTAAAGGCTTGATAAAATTCATTTGTCAATACAGCTGGTTTCTGAGTTGTTTTCCCCTCCATGGCACTTCCTTTATGCCTTGTTCAATTTCTCTTTATAAGATTAGTTTGTTTAACCTATCTTTTTGTTAAGAGTATTTTGTACTTTTGTCAATAGCATCCATTTCATAGAAATCTTCTGATTGTTACCATATAGCTGGGTACAAATGTAATAGTTTCTGAAAGTTTTACTTTATCTCGTTATGATTTTACCTCCTAATTTTTATTGTTAATTTGTTTTTTAAATTATCATTAAATTAGATAATAGCTTTTCAATTTTACTGGTATTTTTCAAAGCTCTTTATTTTATTTAGTAGTGTAGTTTTTTTAAAAAACTCAACCATATTTATTTCATATTTAATTTTCTTATTTTTTTCTCTTGTGCCTTTCGGAAATTTATTAATTCTTTACATTTTACACTGTTGCCTCTGAAGACTGCTTTTCCTGCATCTCCCAAATGTTGGCATGTTGTATCGCTATTGTCCTTGCATTAATATAATTAGTAATTATTTATTTGATTCGATCTTTGACCCACTCATTACTCTTACTTTTATTGAGAACTAATATCCTTCCAATTACCTCAGTGCACAACCTTTGAGTTATCCTCAACTCTTTCCAACCCCTAAACTCCAACTCTAGCAAATTAATTAGTCAGTCTAATCATTTCTTCCTCCACAACCTATCTTATATCCATTCCCTTCTTTTTCTTTTACACCCTTACCTTCTATCTTAGAATCAATACTAAGTAGCGGTTCCAAGGCAGAAGAGTGATATGGATGAGGCAACAGGGGTTAAATGAGTTACCCAGGATCACACAGCTAGGACGCATATGAGGTCAGATTTGAATTCAGAACCTCCCATATCTTAGCCCAACTCTCTATTCACTGAGCTGCCTAGCTGCCCCATATTCCCTTCTTTATACTCACACAGTCACCATCCAAGTTTAGGTCACCATCACCTCTCTACTAGACTACTGGCAATAGTTTCCTAATTGATCTTTTGATTTTCAGTCTCTCTCTCTTCTCTAATCATCCATTCCTTACATCCATATTCCTTACAACACAAATTTCCCAAAGCATAGATCTGCCCATGTCATTCCCCTGACAGAGAATCTTCGGTGATTCCCAATTGCCTATAGGATAAAATATAGACCCCCTCAACTTGACATTTAAAGGCTTCACAATCAGTCTATCTTTAAAAAATATACTTCCCATTATTCCCATTCAAGTATTCTATATTCCAGCCAGTGTGGGCTACTTACTGTTTCCTGAATCTGATTTTCCATCTTACGTGTCTCTGAACAGATTTTTTTCATGCACAGAATGCACTGCCTCATCATCTTCACCTCTTAAAAGCCTTAGTTACCTACAAAACTCAGTACCAAGGAAGCTTTTCTTTCCCCCCTCCTAAAATTTGCTTATATTTCATGTTTATAGGTTTTACTCTTCTACATAATAATGGCATAAAATTTTTTTCATGTTTATCTTTGTATTTCTAGTCCCTGGCAAAGTGTTCCATCTATAGTAGATGCTTAATAAATGCTCTTTGGATTTATTTATTTAAATACTTCCTTGGTTATTTATTGTTTTATTCTGTGATGGTCTAGTCAAGACAAGTCAATGAGAGCTCAATATGCTGAATAAACTGTACTAAGTTCTGTGGCTGCAAAGACAAAAACACAATTTCTACCCTCAAGAAGTTTACATTCTATGAAATATCTGGTTAATATTTGTCTTTCTTCATTTATTTGAATTCTTTATGCTCCATATTATAAATAATTTTATAGAAATATTGTGCCAGAAAAAAATACATAGACTCACATAGAATTATTGCCATATGTCTGTCAAATCCACTCCCTCTCAAAATTTCTGGTTATAATTTCCTTCTTATTTTTCTATCTGATTTGTCAACTTTAAATAGAAGAATATTAGAGTCTCTTACTAGTAATAACTTACTATGTAAGTTTCCCCCCCCTTTTTACATTTCAATTAATTCCCCCCCCCAAGGGATTACTATGATGCCAAGACCTTTCATCTATATATATTTAATTCCTATACAATTTCATTATAGATAGACTATTTAAACACAAAGACTTATTTTTTTCTTTTAGTCTTTTATGATCTTTCCATTTTTATTTCTGCCTTATCCAAAATCATAATTTCAATTTCTGAGTGTTTTTAAAAATTCAACTGAAGCATGATGCATTTTATTCTAACCTTTCACTTTAAGTTTGTAAATACAATACCTATGTTTTAAGTATGTTTTCATAAGACAACATATTATTAGAAATTTCTACTATAACCTACAAAATTCTCTTTTATGTCATTTCAATCAATTTTTATCTAAAATTATAATTATCAAATTTTACTTTTCCCTTCCATCACTTTCTGTAACAGTTTGTTTTTAACAGCACAAAGTACACTGCACTTTGTTTCAGTAGTTTCAATTCAAACTCAGATGTTGCACAAAAACTTAGACAAATGCTACCCCTTCCAGACAAAAAAGGAAACAATCATTTAAAAATTTCTTTGTCTTTCATCTGTTTCCTGGGAGCTATTTGGAGTTGGAATCATCATGTCCCAGTGTCCACACTTCCTGACTAGTATCTTCTTTATTTATAGCGCCCAAATTAGATGTAGAATAAATTGTGTCTTTATTTTATTCCAAATAACAAATTTCCAAAGTTACATAATTCATGTTGTGTCCCTCCCCTCTTTCCATCCCCCACTTGGAATTGACAAGCAATTCCACTGGGTTATATATGTATTATCATTCAATATCTATTTCCATTATTATTAATTTTTGTAAGAGAATAATCTTATAAAACCAAAACTCCAAATAATAATATATAATAATTCTTAGCCTCTCACCATCAATCTTCTTCCCCAAAGTTGCCCATATTTTTCAGTTCCATTTCTATGGAGCTTTCTAACAGTTTCTAACAGTTGCTAAACTTCTGGTCATTTACTCATGCTTCTTTCTACTCTTGTTTCAAATAAGCCCTTTTCACCTGAAGACTTTCTTCTGAATCAAAATCATATTTCCTACCCTCCCCCAGTCAACTTCTTTCCTACAGACCATTTCCCTTTGCCAGTGTTTGTATCCTCCCTGTCCTGTTTCCGTCAATCAACTCTTGGCCCATCATAAAATGATCACTCGAATTTACAGTAATATGCATAATAACGTTTTTGTCCATTGTCAGGAAGGGAAACAATTATAGTCAGTTTGTGACTCACAAATAGGTCAAGTTTCCAAAGTTCATTTGTAAGTTGGCGGATAGGAAACTGGAATGCATTTTATAATAAAAACAATGTAGTTTGGTTCCCAGGATGGCCCACAAAAGTCCCTTTGACTCTCAGGGCAGTGAAACTGTAGTATGGTTATTATATAGAATGCCAGTAGACCTATAGTAGTTACAGTAGAATTTAACCAAACTTATGTGCATGGGAAAACACATTTTGAATTTCCATTCATGTCAATAGGAACATATGCCTGCCTCTCAATACAATGCAAAAAAATTATATATATATATATATATGTAGAAATAATTATAACAATTTTACATATATATATATATATGTATATATATATACATACATACACAGAGGATATCCTGCCCCCACCCCCCTCAAAGTTCCACATACTGAAGAGGAATACAGTAAGAACGAATGAAATTCTGAGGCTTTGGTAGCAGCACAATAGAAAATAAGGAGGAGAAGAGGCTCCTAACTTTCTAAGATCACTGAAGAACTAAAGATCCAGAGGCAAGAAGGGAGAGTTATAGTGGCCAAGTTGAATGGGTGAGTGCATTGCCAGGGTAGATATAGTAAAGAATGGGCAACTGTAAGCTGGGTACATTTACATGTCTATAATATATGCATTACAATAAAGACAAAGCTATCCAATCCATGCACTTGGGGAGTCAAATTTACAGATCAGGACTAAATGGCTTCGGCATAATGTCTCATCTCTGAATTAAAGAGAAAGATTCTGATGGTGGCACATTTCTCTCTGGACCCTAATGAGCAGAAAAATCATTTACTGAATCCTCCAAAGCCATCAAGAATACAGTATTTCTTCATTTAATATACTCGCCTTATTGCCTATGTTAAACAGGTTTGGGAAAGGGGAAAGAAGGGAAAAAAATTCATTTTTGTAAGTTGAATAACTCACATAGACCAGACATCTATTTTGGAACCATATTTTTTCCTGGCAAGAAGTTCTGGAGCTGCATAGGCTGGGCTGCCACACTGGGTACTGAAAGGATCTGAGTAACCCAAGATGCCTGCATAGTTGCTCAAGCCAAAGTCTGTAAAAAAGGGTAGGATGGGAAGAAAAGATATGTTAGAGAAAGTGAAAAAATGCACCAAAATCAACAACAAAAAAATCAGACATTCTCCATCAGTAACATTCAATTTTAGTTAATGTTGAGCTGTAAGGGTGAACAATAACTAACCATCAGTGACAAACTTGCCAAAATTTATCATTTTCTTTCAAAATTATATAATATTGTACATCAGAATTCATTGGAAAATGCACCGAAAGCCAAAAACATGTGGTAAAATGAATACTTTTCCATCAAATGGTTTTTTAAAAAATACTTTATCTTCCATCTTAGAATCAGTACAAAGTATCAGTTCTTAAGGGAGAAGAATGATGAGGGCTAGACAACTGAGGTTAAGTGACTTGCCCATGGTCATACAGCATAGGAAGTGTTTGAGGTCAAATCTGAATCCAAGTCCTCCCAGTTCCAGACCTGTCTCTATTCACTGTTCAACATAGCTGCCCTCATCAAATACTTTTTCATTTCTAAATGAGCCATCTACGATCACAGCAGATAGCAGCAGACTGGGTCTACATCCTGAAATCAGGCTAATTATGGAGAACTCTCATCAACTGGGTTCAAGGTGCCCGAGTGGGAGGCTGGAGAGCTGAACTGGAAATGAGGAAATATGGCATGAAGATGACCAGAGAGTAGCCAAAAATCTACAACTATGTTTATACATAATGTGTGTACATATATGTATATGTATATGTATTTATGTGTGTACCATAATGTACATGCAAACATATCCCTTAACAGAAAGATAGGTTTGGACTATCTTATTACACTATATACTACAATAAACTCCAAATACATAAACAATCTAAATAGAAAAGATCCTATCAAATTCAACCACTCCAGTTGAGCCTTTAATCACCTTTTGCCTAGACCTTTGCAATAGCCTCCTACTTGGTTTCCCTCCCAGATGTCAACAAGAATTTCTTTAACTGCTGGTCTGACCATGTCACTCCTGTATTCAATAAACTCCAAGAGTTCCCTATTGGGTCTAGGATCAAATATAACAGTTCCTCTGTTTAGTTTTCAAAGCCCTTCACAATCTGGCTCCAGCCTATTTTATTATACTTATTATACACTACTCTCTTTCCTGTACTCTAGGGGAATATTTTAAAAAGAAAAAGAAAAGAACATCAATTAAATAGTTTAAAAATATACACTGAGCAGAAAGAAGTTCAGAAGGGGACACAGATTAGCAAGACAGTATTGGAACTAACATATTAATTTTGAAATATGCTTGACAATAATAACCACCATTTACACAGAACTTTAAAGTTTGCAAAACTCTTTACAAATATTTCATTCCATTCTCAAAACAATTCTGAGTAGATGCTATTATTATTTCCATTTTACAGATGAGGGAACTGTGGGGAAAAGGTTAAATGACTACTTATGGTTCGCATGGCTAGTAACTGTCTGAAGCAGGATTTCATCTTGGGTTTTCTTGACTCAAAGTCCAGCACTGTATCCAGTGTGCCACCAAATCCAGCATCAGATACTAACTAGATGACCCTGGACAAATCATTTAAACTCTGTTGCCTCAGTTTCCTCTACTGTAAAATGAGGATTGTAATAGCATCTCTTTCCAGGGTTGTTGTGAGGATCAAGTGAGATATAATTGGAAAAGTACTTAGAACAGGGCCTGGTACATATCAAGTGCCTATTCCATGCTTATGTTATTCTTCCACCAAGCTTTATGTGCAAATAAGCTGTACACCAGAGATTCATAATATAAAATGTAGGCTTCTTTTTACGTTCTTTGTCTGAGGAAATCATCACGTTTGTTGATGTTTGCAAAGTTTATAATAATGGAACAGGGTGCTGGCCAACAAGTCCAGTCTTTATAAGTGGACACCAGCATGCTCTGCTCCTAAGCTTTTGAAACTGTGGTTTGTAACCATCTAAAATGAAATAATAGATCCTGATGTGAGCCACAGTCAGCATAACAGAAGTGCAAATCTTTTACTGGAACACCAACAAATAGGAAGAAGTCAGCTGAAGAGAAGAAAGTGACTGTCAGCCACTACCTTTTGGTTGTAGCATGAGCAGTGGCCATACATGCTTATTAGGTACATGTTGAGCTCTTTGAAGGCAGGGACTATTTAATTTTTTTTAAACCTTTTTTTTTCCATTTCAGATGGTTCAAAGGCTAAAGAGTGGTAAGGGCTGGCCAATGGAGGTTAAGCGACTTGTCCAGTTAGGAAGTGTCTGAGGTCCCATTTGAACCCAGGACATCTCTTCTCTGGACCTGGCTCTCAAACCACTGAGCCACCTAACTGCCCCTGACTATTTGTATGTAGCACATAGCAGATGCTAAATAAATGCTTTCTGATTAATGAAGTGACTATAACAACGTAAATGGAAAAAACAACCATACACAAAAAAAAGTAAATCTTATATAATTATAATGGCCAAGTTTGGCACCCAAAAAGAGACATGAGAATTTACCTTCCTCCCTTTCTGCAGAGTTAGGAGACTATGCAGATGGACCACTGCATATACTACCATGCTTAACTGATGTGTTGCTAAGTTTTACTGACACATTCTCATTTTCCTTTATTCTTTGTTTCTCTGGGTGAAGAGGAATAATTACTGCATTAGGAAACACTCTTTTTTTTAATATGCTTTAAAAGTCACATAAAATTATAAAAGGTCATATCAGCCAATCAAAAGAAGCCAATCAAAAGGTATTGATAAATGTTTACACTGGGGCTAGGCATTGTGCTAACATTGAGTATACAAAAAATATCTTAAGGGGCAGCTGGGTAGCTCAATGGATTGAGAGCCAGGCCTAGAGACGGGAGGTCCTAGGTTCAAATCTGGCCTCAGATACTTCCCAGCTGTGTGACCCTGGGCAAGTCACTTGACCCCCATTGCCTACCCTCACCACTCTTCCACCTGTAAGTCAATACACAGAAGTTAAAAAAAAATATCTTAGAGGATTTTATATTCTAATGGGGAAACTATATGTACCTCTATGTATGTATATGGTGTTTGTGTATACATATATGTATATATGCATATACACACACATATATATACACACATACACACATAACCTATATGTAGAAGCAAGCTAACTTTCAAGGGGAAGGCATCAGTAAATGGGAATAAGGAAAGGTCTCCTATAGAAGATGATGCTTGAATTCAATCTTGAAGGATTTCAGGGATTCTAAGAGGCAGAGATAAATGAATAAAAGCAAAACATTTATTAATTGCTAATTATGTGCTAAGCAAGGAACACACAAACACAAAAGCAAAAACAATCCTTGCCTTCCAAGAGGGGAAGAGAAGGAAATAAGGATTTATTAAGCACCTACTATGTATCAGGTGCTGTGCTAAACACTTTACAAATATTATCTCATTTTATTGTCATAGCAACCCTAGGAAGTAGGTGTTATTATTATCCACATTTTGCAGTTGAAGAAACTCTGGTAGACAGAAGTTAAGTGACTTGCCCAGGGTCACACAGCTAGGAGACCTCTAAGGTTGAACTAAGGTCTTCCTGACTTTAGATACAATGCTTAATCCACTACTCCACACAGCTGCCCCAAAGAATTTACATTATATTACTGAAAAACAAACCACATGAAGAATAATGGTCAGAGTGAGATATTCCATTTTGTAACATTGACTGGAGAATAGTGACTGGAGACACAGGGGAGGGGCCATGAAAGAATTAACTGGATTATTGTTTTTAATTAAAGAATTAATATGGATTTTGATTCCAGAACTAGAAAGAAAGCAAAGAGTGTGGACAAGGGGTATATACATCCAGAGGCATGGTGGCTGGGGAGTAAAGTCAAACATGACCAGAGCCAGTCCTAGATGTAGTGGGCAACTGAAGCATTACCAATCAGCAACTGCATCCCAGGACAGGGGTTCCAGGAATTAAAAGGTTAAGTCTCCCAAGGCAGTGTTTCTGGTATGTTTGCTGAGATGACTAGGGAGTGACTTTAAAATATTGCAGCACAGGGAATGATCAGTACCAATACATGAAGATAATATGTTGAGGGTGAAGGAAAGCCTAGAATGTTTGAATCTTGCAGTTTGCAAGAAGGGGAGTAATGTTGGGGGGGGGGTTGGAAAGATAGGAAGGAGTCAGGCTTTTAAAAATGCCAGAAAATCTGTATTTGTTCCCAGAAGTGATAGGGAGTAACTGGAGTTTATGGAATAGAAGGGTGACAGAGTAAAGATCTGAGATTTAGGAAAACCATTTTGGCAGCTCTGTAATAGCAAAACTGCAAGATGAGAGAACTTAAAATGCAGAATGACATGGGCATTTTCCGGACATGGTCAATGTAGGAATTTGTTTTGCTAGACTATGTACATTTGTTAGGATCTTTTTACTTTAAAGTTGTTCAGTTGCAGAGAGTAGAAGACAGTAAATGCTTGTAAAAATGTTTTTAGTTTATAAATATAAACAATATAGATAATAAACTAAATATGACTATTAAACAAAATAAAAATAAACAAAAATGTAGATAAGCAAAGGAATTAAGCACCAAAATGATATACTCAAAGACTAATCCATCAATCAACTCCATGCTCCAGAAAGTGATGGCAACTTTTTATTAGAGATCCAGACAGAGAGGAGGAACATCTGGTTTAATGCCTTGCTAAGAGATGTGGGACCACATTTAGTAGAGAAGAGTGTGGTATCATTATTGAGTGAGGGCAGCAAGGTGGTACAATGAAGAGTGTTGGCCCTGAAGTTAGAAAGTCTTGAGTTCTAATTCAGTCTCAGATATTTCTTTGCTATATGACCATAACCAAGTCATTTGGCCTCAGTTTCCTCAAATGGAAAATGGAAATAAAAATTGCACCCACCTCCCAGGGTTGTTGTAAGATCAAGTGAAATTATTTGTTAAGTTCCTAGCACAGTGCCTGGCACAGATTAGGTGTTGAATTAATGCTTATTTCCTTTTCTCCTACTCTCCCACCCTTCCTTCCTTCTTCCACCTTTCTTTTTTCCTTCCTTCCTTCTCCTTTCTATACTATGGCGAAATAAACCTTTTGTTATCTGCTGAATTCTTTCCAAATGGCTTGTCTACTTTTGTTCCAACCCAAGGTTAAACTACCAGGGCATCAGCTTCAGTCACATCCATACCACTCCACACACCACACTACATAGTTCTAACAAAGATCAAGTATTACAAACCCAGAGGATACATGCTTGGATGAGCATCCCTCTCCACCTCAAAAAGAGTAACTCTGGGGTCAGAGAAAGGATTATTAAAATAAGGAAAACCAAAGAGAAATCTCAGAAAAAAAAACCAATCATGAGTAACAGAGATATATTTCTTGATTACTTAAGAGATCTCTTTCTCCACAGTTACAGAGTTACAGTCTTAGCCCATAGCTCTCTGGCTATTCCCTGGACATGAACTTCCTACTCTTCTTCATGGCTCCCTAGCTCAAAGTCAAAGTTAGCAAGTATTTTTCAAGTTCTGTAATCTACTGATGTCATATCCCTATTATAGAACGAGAGAAAAAAAAGACACAACATCTCTCTTTCTCAAGTCTTATGGCTGACAGCACTCAGTCTCTCTAAAGATCCATTTTTTCCCTGCTTTGATTAATCTCACCCATCACTTGAAGGAGACATTTGATTTTTACTAGTTACTCAAATGAGAACAAGTTTCACATTCTTCAGGGAGATTTGCATGATTTTAACACTTGCATAGGAGACGACTGGGAGGAGAAACTTTAAGGCAGAATCTTAGCTCACCAAGAATTAAATGCTTTTTATAGCCCAAAAATATAAGCACAGTAGGATTTTGTATTTAATAGACCTTTCAGACAATTCTTCAGAAGAGTTTGACTTAACTATACACATAGGAAAAATCACCAAGTAGATGGAGAATGTCTGTAGTCCAGATCCTGATTTTGAATGGATAAGTCATAGAACTGGTTCAGGATTACATATATTTTAGACAATTATCGCGAGCAAAAACTGGAAAATTGTTCAGTGTATTTAAGGAGTCTGGTCTGTCACAGTGCCTGAAACAGAATAAGCTCTTGATAAATGCTTTTTTTCCTTCCTTCCTTCTAAAACAAAGGTTCACCTTTTTTTAACATTAATATTCTTCCAGGAATGCTATATATCTAAGAGTCCCCAAAAGAATACCACACTAGCCAAAGAATTAAAGGTTCAGGTCACTTAAAGGGCAATGGTTCAGAAGCATGTGGCGGACACAAGAAGTCTGTGGAACATTTCCAGAGGTGTATAGGCAAATAGGTAAAAAACAACCAGGCTCTCCAGGAAAAAAATACGCATGCAAAAACTTTATAATTTAATCTATATTATTATCACTTTCTTAATTCTAGACAATTAACAAAACAATTCAAGTCCTGATTTTTAGCAACTGCTGATTTCTGAGGTATAAATGCTCACACTGAAAATTGGACAATTTAATATTTTACAATAAAATTTTATCAGTTGGAGCTAGTTCCAGCACATATCTTAATATTATTGCAGAACTGAGTCAGAATCAACAAATATGTATATGCCTAGGAATGATGATAAAAGATAAGGAAGAGGAAGAGGAGGATAATTAGCATTGATATACTTTAAGGCTAGAAAGCACTTCTACATATATTATCTCATTTGATCTTCACAACACTGTGAGATAGGTACTATCCAAGTTTTACAGATGAAGAAACTGGAGTTCAAAGAAATCAAATGACTTTGCTATCTATCATCACACAGCTAGAAGGTGTTTAAGATAGGATTTGAACTTGGGTTCCTCGCTGTCACTCATTCAGGCTGAGTGAGGGATCAATAACTTGATTACTTATCAGATGTTCATTAAGGAGACTGATACTCCTATTATGGACATTCTGAACAAAACTAAAGCAAAAAGTCATTCAGTACAATGTTTCCCAGACCTTCACATGCTATGGCAAAACTGGAGATTTTCAAAGGCCAGAAAAAGAAAAATGCCATGGCTGCAATTATGTAAATAAAAAGAAGAATAACAATCACAAAACAAATGAAACTGGATGCTGGGATATTATAATAACTCAATTTGGCTCCAGAAGAAATCTAAGATACTTTCCCCTACTTCTTTGCAGAGGTGGAAAAGGGTGGGGAGTGGTAACCAGATGGAGGATAATGCAAAGTTTCTTCTTCTTTTTTGGGGGGGAATATGTTGATGGGTTTTACTGATTTTTTTCCCTTCTATTCCAATTAAAAAAAATAATTGAAGGGATAGCTTCCTGGGATCAGAGGAGAGAAGGGGGAAATGAAAGTTACATAAAAACAAAAGATACCAATAAAATATGTTAAAAACAAGTGGGTGACTCCAAGGAAGAGCTAGTAGGTAGAGAAGAAAGAAGAAAACTAAGTAACATTAATGTGGAGAAATACTGAATTAGGGTTTTAAAACCAGTTATCAGTAAACTGCCTTTTCTTCAATTTAGTTCCACACAAGTAAGGGCTATTTCTTTTAATAAGCCCTCTCAGTCTATATGTTTTTAGAAAATATATTGCAAATAAGTCTAAGTACAGATATAAAACTGAATGCCATATTTTTCTTCTCATAAAAGATTAAACTACAAAATTTATTTACTGAACCTGAGGAAAAGGAAAAATATTTTTCTACTGGAGAACTTTATGACAATTATGTCTTATTTGATAATTAACATATTATTCTAGATTTTTATCTCTTGCAAATTGTTTCTTTACCTTTTAAAACCATCAACACAGTATCTAGAAATAAGAATCTATTAAAAATAGTGACATGTCCTCCTTAATCTCTCTTCTATTATAACCACTGAGTAGAGGGAAATAAGGGTGATTAAATTTATAACCTCTTTGGGCCAATTCTTAGGCAGTGCTATTTAGAGCTTAAAAATAGCCCCTATAAACATCTACTCCGAAGTATCTATAGTTACAAAAAGGAGATATGGTATTGATAATTGAATAAAGCAGAAGAGGAAAACATGTTTCCATTGGGCTAGGAGAATTTAATATAATTGTTTTATTGTATTTTTTCTTTTGCTTATAATTTGATATTACAATTATAACAAATCAGTCTATTTCTGACTAATAGGCAGGAGGAATGACCAGTATTATAATGGCCTCAGATTCTCCCAGGTCCTATTATTTAGGCAATGAAGAGTGACCCTGGAGTGCATCTCAGTAATGAGAGATAACTGGCTGGAAATTTACAATGTGCTATGGGTAATTCACAAATTATCCTATCATCCATGCATGAATAATAGACAGTTGATTTACAACACTGTTACTATAGTATCGATTTTTTAAAAATCACTACAAAACTCATTTCCATATTAACCATGTTATGAAGGAAAATACGTATATACAAACAAGAAAAATAAAGAAAATAATAAGAAATGTGAGATATAAGGAGAAAATAAAAATAAAGTAAAAATATGTCTTGAGTGACTTTATATGTATGTTGCTTCTTTTCAAGGGATGGGGAAGGGTGGGAAGGAAAGAAAATTTGGAACCCAAAATGTTAAATGGTAAATATTTAATGAAATAAATACAAATATATTTTTAAACACATACCAATAAGCTTGATATTGTTGTCTTCATCTAGTAGCAAATTTTCTATCTTCAAGTCTCTGAAATAAACAAATTGAAGAGTATTTTGGATTAGTATATCTTGTCATGTATGGACATTGTCCAAAAAACAAATAAGTTGCTTCAGTAATATTTTTAACTATCATTACATTTTACCTTTGATGTTAATCAGTCACCAAAGACATAAAGTATTATAAAATTCTATGATAATTACACACTATACAATCTAGGAGTTCTATGAAGTGAGAGAACCATGAAAGAAGGAAGGGGTTTTCTGGAAGAGATGGAACTTAGTTGAGCTCCAGAGGATAACTGGATTTGAATAGGCAAAAAAGAAAGAAAAGGGCATTCCAGAAAAGGGAGACCATGAGTAGAAGCAAAGAATTAGCAATGAGAACTTTATATATTTGTGGGAGATCTGCTTGAAGGATTAGTAACAAGAACAAAGGGTTAAGAAAGCTAGCAGTGCATCACTTAATCCCATCATCCTACCAATATAATTTGCTCAAAGGCCAAAGGTGATCCACCAAATGGCAGGTGGCCTTGCTTTCATGTGGTCCTCCTAGAATTATACATTCAAATTTAGAATCCCATGAGTGATTAACAAATTCCTTTCAGCATAGAACAAATATGCTAATTGGCCACTTGGATGGGTAGAGACATCTGTGCTTACATCTGCATCTAGTGAATAGGAAAGAATCACTGCACCCCTACCCACTCTAAGTACGTGTTTCTCTATGGGGGAGGAAGAAGATATGTGCTTTCCCCTTTAAAGGGCAATTTTAATTCTCCCCTCCCAAATGAAAAACTTAATGTAAATTGAACATCAGTAAAAACAGAATTCTGTGAAAATTGGTTATAAAGTAGGAGTGCTGTATGAAACCAAAGGAAGGAAACAGTTTGTCTGAGTTGCCTTCTCCAAATATATCTAGACTGAAAGTTCTGAGAAGACTGACTGCAATACTGAAAAACTGAAGGACTTGGGGGAGAGGGAGAGATGGTAAGTGAAATAAGATAAAAGTGAAAAAAATTACTAAATTCAGTAAAGAGAAAATTTGGTGAAAGTAAGCAGAACTATAGAAAAGATCAAATAGAAACACAAGGACAATTAAAATAATAAGATGAACAAAAGCGGTACCATCTTAAGTTTTCTAAACCTGCTAGACTAGTGATGAACTTTTTTAGAGATGGAGTTCTGGGCCCTGTCCCCCCCACCCTCCAGACCAAGTGCCATACCCCTCCCTAGTTCTAGGTGCACCCTGCCCCTCCCCCTTTACCCCATATAGGAGAGGCTCCTATAGGGCTGCTGGGTGAAGTGAGGAATGTCCTCAGCCAGTGTAGAGAGGGGGAGGGGAGTGGCCTGAGCACTCAGCTCCCCTCCAGCTCTGCTGCCTGTGAACTGCCCACCTTACCCACTGTGTGCTCCCATTGAGCTGCTGGGCAGAGGAGCAGTTGTCCTTCTGCCTTTCTAGTAACAAACTTGGGGGGGAGGGAGGGGAGACGTGGCAGCCGACCACGTTCCCACAGAGAGTGCTCTGTGTACCATTTTTGGCACCCGTGCCATAGGTTTGTCATCACCGTGCTAGACAAAAAGAAGAAAACATAAAAGAAATAGTCTAACATTTTTTTAAAGAAAAAAAAGTGTCATAGGCTAGTGGAATAAGTAGTAAAAATCACTTCATCAGGATTAAATATAAATTTTAAAATAAACCAACTGAAAATAATGCCATGAAGGGTTTAAAGGACAGTACAAACAGACCTGGTCAATAAATCTAGCAACTTGGTGTCACACAATAATGTTCTCCAAAGACTAATGAAATAACCAATCTTAACTTTCCCAGTGTGCTAGTGATTAGCTTACTCAAAACCATATTAACTTCTTCCCTATCAGCCAGGTCAAAGTATTGGTCACATGAAAATAAAATTGAATCACTTTTAATTTTCCGTATTTCCCTTCAGTTTCACTTTTTGTAATTTCCCCATGTAACACCTCTTTCAAAAGGTTCTCCCACAGAGTACCTTTGAAAGTCAATTGGAATGCTGTACATGTGGTAGGTTAAAAACCAAGAACTTTGCCAGATTCAGCTCAATTCAACAAATATTTTTTAAGCAATTTATGCTACCACTTTAAAATTATAGTACTAACTGTCACTGAATGAGGTCTTTCCCCTATGGAAACAAGAATGTATATTTCTATCTTTATCTATGAGAATCTATGAGATGAACTATGAAGAGAGAGAAAACAGGTGAGAAGAAACTTCTTTCTTTCTAAAATTGTCAACTGTTATACTGTGAAGAGACTTTAAAAAGAAAATACTGTGAGAACTAAATCTGGTAGAGACTGTTTTTGTGTCATGGCTAGAAAGAAGCTAGAAAAGACAGAAAAGAGGTGGAGAGTTTTTTGGATGAAGCTGTATTCAATTAATCTTTTTTAAAAATTTATTTATTTAGAACATTTTTCCATGGTTACATGATTCATGATTTTTCCCCACCCTTTCTCCCTCCCCACCTCCCAGCACTGACATGCAATTCCATTGGGTTATACATGTACCATTATTCAAAACCTATTTTCATATTATTCACATTTGCAATAGAGTGATCATTTAATGTCAAAACCCCAGTCATATCCATATCAAGCCATGTGATCGATCATATGCTTTTCTTCTGTGTTTCTGTTCCCACCATTCTTTCTCTAGATGTTCTTTCTCATAAGTTCCTTGGTGTTGCCCTGGATCATTGCATTACTGCTAGTAGAATAGTTTGTTACATTTGATTGTACCACAGTGTATCTGTCTCTGTGTACAATGTTCTCCTGGTTCTGCTCCTGTCACTCTGCATCAATTCCTGGAGGTCTTTCCAGTTCACATGGAATTCCTCCAGTTCATTATTCCTTTCAGCACAATAGTATTCCATCACCATCAAATACCACAATTTGTTCATCCATTCCCCAATCCATGGACACCCCCTCATTTTCCAATTTTTTGCTACCACAAGGAGCGCAGTTATAAATATTTTTGTACAAGTCTTTTTCCTTATGATTTCTTTGGGGTACCATCCCAGCAGCGGTATTGCTAGATCAAAGGGCAGGCATTCTTTTAAAGTCTTTTGTGCATAGTTCCAAATTGCCCTCCAGAATGGTTGGATCAATTCACAACTTCACCAGCAATGCATTAATGTCCCAATTTTGCTACATCCCCTCCGACATTTATTACTTTCCTTTGCTGTCACATTGGCCAATCTGCTAGATGTGAGGTGGTACTTCAGTGTTGTTTTAATTTGCATTTCTCTAATTGGGAGGGATTTGGAATACTTTTTCCTGTGATTATTGGTAGTTTTGATTTCTTCATCTGAGAACTGCCTTTTTATATCCCCTGACCATTTGTTGATTAGAGAATGGCTTGATTTTTTGTAAATTTGACTTAGTTCCTTATATATTTAGGAAATTAAACCTTTGTCAGAGAATTTTGTTATAAATATTTTCCCAGTTTCTTATTCAATTAATCTTAATAGAAGTTTTTAAAGAAAAGACTTAAGTTGGTATTTTTGTGAGAAACTAAATGATGTGTGTCTGTGTTTATATAAATAAGGAGAAATTTGTCATTTTAGTGAGGACTTGAAGACTTTCTCATAGCCAAAATATTGTAAATAATTATTTCTTTGTGTATCATTTACTTAATTTGTTAACAAAATATATACATATTTGGGGACAGGTAGATGGCTTGGTAGATAGAGACCCAGGCCTAGAGATGAGAGGTCTGGCCTCGGACACTTCCTAACTACGTGACCCTGTGCCAGTCATTTAACCCACATTGTTTAGCTCTTACTGTGCTCTTTTGCCAACTAACTGATACTTAGTATCATTTCTAATACAGAAGGCAACAATTGAAAATACATAGATTTGTATGTATTCCATTATTTTGATGTTTACTTAGTCATCAGAGAGTAAAGGATTTAAATATAAAAAGGTAGGTATTATGGGGAAAGGAAGATTTTCTCCAGTTTATTAAATATTAGTTAGCATACTCAGGGTAGAGACTCACACTAATCAATCAATGAGAAAACATACGATTTTATTGGGAAGAAAAAATCCAAACATGTACCAGGGTTAATCTAAAGCTCAAAATAATAAGATTAAATATGAAAAAGAGTCAAATAGCAGGCTGAAGGGTTCCCTATCCATGAGTGTGGTCAACTCTATAAATTATCATTATTAGCTACTTCCCCCAAAATCAGACCTCTTTCAATGGACATTTTAAAAAAGCTGACTACAGATTATTTTTTTGCTATCCCTGAAGTTGAATATTTCAAATGGATATCATAGCCAAATGTTTAATTCCACTGAATCTTTTGCAGTCCCCAGAGTCCATCCAAATGCAAATTTAGTTCAGGAGACAAACTGACCCTCCTACCCATCTGTGATACAATGATTGCTGATGCTTAGAATAATGATTCTGAGGTCTTAAAATACTTTCTGAAAAATAAGAGAAAGATTAAATTGTGTTGAGTATTTTATTGTTTTCTAATTCTGAAAGATGACAATTGATTAAAGTGCCAACTTGCTTAGCACATAGTAGGAGCTTAAAATGTTCCTTGATCGACTGATCAAAATATCATATGCATTTCTCTGATATTTATATCTGATAATTTACCATATCAATATCTTGCAAAAATTTTTGTTATCGTAAAAATGAGTTTTTTAAGATTCATCTTTCATTCTAAACCTGCACCTCCTCTAAACTTCGCTATTATTTTTATGGACAATAATAATCTCTAGGTTTGAAAACTCAAGAGTTATTACCCTTCTAAAACTTAAATTTTATTTTCAGATCTTCTTCTTTCCCCCTTACCTCTCCAACTACCACTTTAAGAAAGCAAGAAAAATAAATCCCGCTACAAACCAGTGCAGTCAAACAAAACGAATTCCCACATTAGCCATATCTAAAGGGGAGGGAGGGGGAAGAGGTATGAATCTGTACTCTGAATTCATCATCTCTTCATGAGAGGTAGATAATTTTACCCTGAATAGCTGAGAATTGTGGTTGGTCATTGGATTGAATAGAGTTCCTAAGTTTTTCAAAATAGTCTGTCTTTACAATATTTTTTGTAATTGTATAAATATTATTTTAATTCTTCTCATTTCATTTTGCATCAGTTCATGCAAGTCTTTCCCGCTTTCTCTAAAACTATTCCCACCATCATTTCCAATAACACAATACCATTCCATCACAAAATTCCCATTTTGTTTTTTTAGTCCCTATATTCCTAGCATATAATATTATGCTAGGTATATAATATATATTGTACTATATATTATATGTAATATAATATAATAATAACTTAAACATTCTAAGCAACTAGGTGGTATAATGGATAGACTACTAAAGCTGCAATCAGGAAAACCAAAGTTGAAACCTAGTCTCAAGATATTTACTAGATGTGTGACCCTGGACAAGTCACTTAACCAGTTTGCCTTATTTTCCCCTTTTGTAAAATGGGTAATAGGACCTACTTCTCCATGGTTTTATGAAGATAAAGTAATATTTATAAAGCACTTTGCAAAGTGTCATATAAATGTTAATTATTATTATAATTTGTTGAACTGAAATAAAGTGAATTTGTAGCAAGGAACATGAATCTGGATTTGAAGCAAATATTTCAAAGGGATAAACAACCAGGTCAGTAATTCAAAACAAAAGCTTCACCCAATGACTTTCCAACTAACTTGTTTCTGTTCTTTCTTTCTTTAATTGTTGTTAACATACTACCTTTGGATACAATTAACTCTACTCTTTAATTTCACACATACCCATAATGATGCAAGAAGGAATTTATGTGGTAAAATGAGTGTAGATGGGTCCAAAAGTTGAATAAGAAATAGCAAGAGAGACAAGTAGAGATAACAATAGCTATAGATACTATAAGGATCATTGGCTGGAGTCAGAAGACCTAGGTTCAAGACTAAAGTCAGCCAAAATGTCACCTTTCTTTGGCTTTCCTCGTCTACTAAAGGAGAAAGGATCTTTTGCTTTATCTACTGATCTAATCAGCCCTCATTAAACTTATGATGCCTAATGAAGGAAGTCCATGATGAGAGAAAAAATGGAAGAGGAAACAAGAGAGTAACAAGACAAAGTATATTATTTAAGTATATGAAATAATGGAGAATGGATAAAATAAGAGGCAGGGGATAGAAAGCTATATGCACAGAATAAAGGGATAAGTAACACCATAAGTAACAACACAGACTGCCAAGGAGGGCAAAAGTAAAATTGAAGAATTGGAGGATGTGGATGAGTGAAAGAGTGACAGAAAAAATCATAAAATGATTGACACTGAATGGTTAAAGAATAGTGTTTAGAAACAGAGTATTTTAAAAGAACTGGAAAAAATGTCAAGTGCCAATGCCAACTAGAAAAAATTTACTTGAGGGAACAGAGAAGACACATTTAATTAATGGTGCTAGAATGGAGGAATGTGGGAGAAGAAATTTAAAATCACTGAATTTAAATAGGCTTCCTTTTTTAAAGACCTGTACATTACAAATCTATGAAGCCGAAAACCCAAATAATATTTATTTGGGAGCCTGTGTTTATAGTAAAACCTAACAAGGGTGAAAATAAAATACAATTTGTCTGATTCTATGTTGTTTTCAAAATAAAACTGATGTTGAAAGTAATGAACCTCTATAATTCCAGTTAGTACCTAAAAAAGAAAAATCGAATAATCTCTCATGATCATTGAAAACAAATCCTCAGTATGTCAATTGAGGAATGGCTGAACAAATTGTGATTTCTGCTGGTGATGGAATACTATTGTGCTAAAAGGAATAATAAACTGGAGGAATTCAATGTGAACTGTAACAACCTCCAGGAACTGATGCAGCGTGAAAGGAGCAGAGCCAGAAGAATATTGTACACAGAGACTGATATACTGTGGTAAAACTGAATGTAATGAATTTCTGTACTAGCAGCAGTGCAATGACCCAGGACAATTCTGAGTGATTTATGGAAAAGAACGCTATCCACATTCGGAGGAAAAACTACAGGAGTGGAAACACAGAAGAAAAACAACTGCTTGAACACATGGGTTGATGCAGACATGATTTGAGAAGTAAACTCCAAATGTCCACCCTAATACAACTATCAATAATATGGAAATAGGTCTTGATCGATGACACATGAAGAAACCAGTGGAAATTCGAGTAGGCTATGGTGGGTGGGGGTTGCAGGGGGTGGAGGGGAGAGTAAGAACATGAATCATGTAACCATGGAAAAATTTTTCTTAAAAAAAAAAAAGAGAGAAAAAGAAAAAACCCTCAAGTTTTACATTTTTGAATGTTTTAGGTAGAAAAAAAACAAATCCACAGAAGTTCACTTAATATCATGGAAATATATTAAAATCTCATTCTTAGTTCAAATGAAGATATTAAAAAATAAATATTTCTTCAGGCAAAATTCCCTTTTAGATCTTTCTTATCCTAGTTCTAAATTCCCACAATTGTTACTATGAAATGACTTCTGTTAGAAATGTGCTCAAAATGATATGCCAGTTTGGATATTTTTCTCTCAAGCAGATAATATTTGAATTTAGAATAATGACAAACCAATAAAAATTCTTTCCAGTAGGCTTATGCCTAAAACACAGAGTATAGTATTAATATTCTTTTATAGTTAATTACTGGGTACATATTTCTTCTCACAGGAAATCCCACATTTCCAGTTAGTTTCTGACTATGAGCACAGAACATGTTTTTCTTACTATTTTCTGAGGTTTCTGTTTTCCTCCTAAACAACAACAACAAAACCTTCTAAACAACCCAGCAATGTATGCTAATCCAAACCCTGCATGATGTCTAACACTATAAAAAGTAAGAAAATTTTCTTTAGAAGGTCAGTCCACTGTTTACTTTTGTACTTAAAAGAAAAGATAATCCTTTAAAAATATTAGTAGGAGAACAGGGTCACTAATGCCCTGGGTGTGGTGGTATTGACTCACATTGAAGCCTAACATTTGGCTCCTTGGCTTCCTCCTGTCTTTCCTCCATCCTACAGCCTGGTGACTAGTCTCTTCTTGTATAGAGGCTGCTTTGCTATCTTTGTTCTACATCGAAGGAGTATATTTAGTTATTTTTGAGTGAACAAATGAATCTCAAATTATTCCTCTCAGCAGAATTAGTTTTCTTTTTAATGCATGTTAAAAGAGCAGAAGCTCTGATTCAGTGAAGGAAAAGACCAAACTCTGGCATCCTGCCACATAAGTTATGCTTGGGGGAAAAGATGCTACATTTAAACAAGCTATACATCTTCTTCTGTGTTAAATCCAGTAATGAAATGGTGAGAACAAACAACACCTAAGTACTATATATCAAAGATGCACAGAGCAGCTTCAGCTCTATGGTAACAAAATGTGGTAGATATAATAATAATAGCACACATTTATATAATAATAATTATCCACCCTTACATAGTGCTTTTCAGTTTATAAAACACTCCCGTATAGCAACCCTCTAAGGTATGGATTGCAAGTAATTGTTATACTCTTTACAAATGAGAATCTGGAAGTTCAAATAGGTCTGTGGTCACACATGGTATCAGAAGTGAAATTCAATCCAAAACCACCTTACTTCAAGCTCAAATGCAATGTCCCCATTAATTTAAGAATTCTGTTAGTTTAGTTTATTTCTATATGAAGCTACTAGATGATACAGTGGAGAGAGTGCCAGCCCTGGATTCAGGAACACCTGAGTTCAAATCCAGTCTCAGACACTTACTAGCTATGTGACCCTGGGCAATTTATTTCCTGAATGGGAATAATTAGACCACCTGTTCCCAGGGTGTTTGTGAGGATCAGATGAGATATTTTAAAAATGCTTTATGAACCTTAAGTTGCTATGAAAATATAGCTATTGGGGACAGCTAGATGGCTCAATGGATTGACAGTCAGGCCGAGAGATTAGGTCCTGGGTTCAAATCTGATCCAAGATACTTTCTAGCTGTGTGACTCTGGGCAAGTCACTTAACCCCCATTGCCTAGCCCTTACCACACTTCTTCCTTGAAACCAATACACAGTATTGATTCTAAGAAGGTAATGGATTTTTTTTAAGTAGCTATCAGGAATATTAGTAAGAGTACTGATGGACAGCTACATTAAAAGTGGTTAAGGGGGCAGCTGGGTAGCTCAGTGGATTGAGAGCCAGGCCTAGAGACGGGAGGTCCTAGGTTCAAATCCGGCCTCAGACACTTCCCAGCTGTGTGACACTGGGCAAGTCACTTGACCCCCACTGCCCACCCTTACCACTCTTCTACCTATAAGTCAATACACCGAAGTTAAGGGTTTAAAATAAAAAAAAAGTGGTTAAAATAAGATTGTAACTTGACAATAACTATTCCCAGTTTCTCCGACATAATGGAAAGCTAATACTATGATAGCCTTAGGTAAGTGCAATGTGGTGATAAAATAATAATAGACATTTTAAAGTCCTATAATAATAAAAGTTTACATTTGTAGAATGTGAATTTCACATTTACAAAAATGCTTCAAAAGCAGAATGTATCCATTATACATTTTTCAGGACTTTTTCAGTTATGTCTATCTCAATGGTTCCCAAACTTTTTTGGCCTACTGCTCCCTTTCCAGAAAAAAATATTGCTTAGCCCTTGGAAATTAAATTTTTAAAATTTTAATAGCAGTTAATAGGAAATATAAATGCACCTGTGGCCATCACTGCCCCCCTGGATTGCTGCAGCACCCACCAGAGGGCAGTGGCGCCCACTTTGGGAATCACTGGTCTATCTCTTTGTGACCCCATTTGTGGTTTTCTTGGCAAAGGTACTGGAGTGATTGGCCATTTTCTTCTCCAGCTCATTTTACAGATGAAGAAACTGAGGCAAAGAGGATTCAATGACTTGCCTAGAGTCACCCAGCTATTAAGACCAAATTGAACTCAGGAAAATGAGTATTACTGTCTCTAGGCCCTCACTTTTATCAACGCACCATGGTGTTGTCCATTAGGCAAACATTTTATCTAAAAAGTGATTCCAAATAACAGTAGATATTGTGTAAGACGTGGTGACATAAAGACTGAGTCAAATCTATTTCTCAGACTTATTGGATGTTTAACCATGGAAAAGTTACTAAACCGCTGAGGCTCCAGTGAGTTATCTTTAAGCTCTCTGCAAATTATCTTATTTGATCTTCATAATAACCTTTTGTGGCAAAGAATGCAAGTATTATCATTCCTCTCTTCAAAATGAGGAAATGGAGGCCACAAAACTCATGTAACTTATCAACATCAAACATCAGTAAGTGGCAAAGCAGGGACTTGCACCCCAGACCCTTGAGTGCAAATCCAGAATTTTTACCCTAACCACTAAGTAATTAAAAGGCCCTAAAAATATTCTTTTATACATATATGTATGAAAAAGCATCCTAAGTACATTTTTGGTTATACAATCGCTTTGTTTGCAAATCACACTAAAGATATTGAATGCTATTTTCTCTTCCTGAGTAGAAAAAACTAACCTTAAAATAATTTGTGAAATATTTTAGCTTTGTGATTTAAAGGAGAGACTAGTCTTCTTGAAGAAAGAACTGCTGTAACTATTATACTCATTGTGAGGCTACTTATGCTAAAATTAATTGAATATACTCATTAAAGCTAAGAAATCAAGTCAAAGGGTTACCAATAAATCAATTCTAATCCAGATTTTGAAAGAGTTGTCTAAACAGTTTTGACAAGGTGCTATCAAACCTTTTTATTAAAACCTTACCTTCTTTCTAAGAATTAATACTGAGTGTTGGTTCCAAGGCAGAAGAGAGGTAAGGGCAAGGCAATGGGAATCAAGTGATTTGCACAACTACGGTCATAGACCTAGGAAGGTTCTGAGGCCAGATTTGAATTCAAGACCTCTGTTCTCCAGGCTTTATCCTCTATCTACTATGTCATCTAGCTGCCCCCCAAAACTTTCTCCAAAATGATTCCTAGGTAGGAAAATATAAAAGTCTTCTGCTAATCCACAGAAATATTTCTGGCGATTCCTCACTTTAAGAAATCTGAGCATTTTGCATTATTATAGAATGTATATATTTAAAAGGCAAAAGCAGGGAATGGGAGAGAGGGGAAGAAGAAAACCAAGAATCGAAGAAAAAGACAGCATTCTTTTCATTATCAATACATTATTAAATCTATTTCTTTGACATTCTGACAGTAATTGCTTTGAGACAGATAAAAATTGTGCTTAAATTACTCTAAAAGGGTTGTTGGAAATTTCCTGAGGGTGGTTCCAATTTGAACACCAAAAGTTTTCATTAGAATTTTTTTTCAATATTTGTCTTATTTTTGACAATGAGGTCTGTATAAATATATATATGTATAAAAAGAAAAAAGGGAAAAAGAAAAGGTAAAAGACACATAGACACACACACACATATATATATGTATATATCATTGGTTTTAATACTAGTGAGGTTAGTAAATTTGCTATGATTCATAGTTGAGGTTTCTTCTTTTCTCATTTTAATAAAAAAAATACCACACATCTCAATCTATCATTCCCAAAGTAATGACAGAACTATGAGTGTTTAGTCTATCTACACATGAAGGTATTATTGACATGATCAAATATAGTATAATTCACTTAATATTTCTGAATATTCCCTTCCTTGCATATCCTGGGCTCAAAAAGTTCTAACAGAGCATGATTTCACAACATCTGTGATTAAAAATACACACATACCCCTCCATAAAGATGGATTTTCTTAGTTTTAAGTGAAAATCCTTCCTAAAGATGTATGTGTCCAAGCTTTATGTCATTCTGGAAAGTTCCTTCAGGAACATGACGTTTCCCTCTTGTCCTATGTCTCTAAGCAAGACTTAGGAAGAAGGGAATTATTTATCTATTCATTCTTTCATTCCTTCATTGATTTATTTAGAAACCCTTACCTTCTGTCTTAGAATTGATACTAACTATTGATTTCAAAGCAGAAGAGCAATAAGGGCTAGGCAGTTGGGGTTAAGTGACTTGCCCAGTGTCCTACAGCTAGGTAGTTTCTTCATCCAGTTTTGAACCCAGGACCTCCTGTCTCCAGGCCTGACTCTTTATCCATTAAACCACCTAACTGCCCCTAGAAAGATAATTTTTTAATTTAAATATCCCCCCCTTTTATTTTATTCTAGCAACAAATTTACACATAAGTTTTCCATAGTTATATGATTCATGTTGTCTCCCTCCCTCTTCCAGAGTTGTCAAGGAATTCCATTGGGCTATTTCCATATTATTCATTTTAATAATAGCGTAATCTTTTAAAATCAAAACCCCAAATCATATATCCAAACAAATGATTGAGAAATCATGTTTTCTTCTGCATTTCTACCCCAATGATTCTTTTTCTTGAAGTGAATAGCATTCTTTATCATAAGTCCCTTAGAATTGTCCTGGATCATTGTATTGCTGTTAGCAGCAAAATCTACTACGTTTGATCATTTCAGTTACTAAGAATAATGATTTCCTGGTTCTGCTTACTTCACTCAGCATCAGTTCATGTAGGTCTTTCAGTTCTTTCTGAAATCATCCTATTTATTATTCCTGATAGCACAATAGTATTCCATCACCATCATACACAACAATTTGTTCAGCCATTCCCCAACTGAGAGACCTCCCTCAATGATGAGGGAGAAAGGCAAGAGATGGAAGGGAGAAAAGGCAAATGTTTACTTGAAAAAATATTTAAAATAAACAAGAGATCATTGGTAACTTTAGAGGAAGCAATTTCAGTTGCATTAAGGAGGTTAGAAAGCAGAATGTATATGCCTTAAAAAAGAATGAAAGGGGTCAGCTTGGTGGTTCAGTGGATAGAGAACCAGACCTAGAAATGGGAGAGCTTGACTTCAAATCTGCCCTCAAACACTTTCTAGCTGTGTGACTCTGAGAATGTCACATAACTCCAATTGCCTAGCCCTTACCACTCTTCTATGCCTTGGAATTGATACTTAGCATTGATTCTAAGATGGAAATTAAGGTTTTTTTGTTTTTTTTTTAAAGAGAGCAAGGTGAAAAGAGAGAAATAGAGGATGGGGTATTCAAGGCTTTTATTAGAGTAAGAAAGGACAGCTGTAGAACAATAGCCAGCTGCAATGGTTGGATCAAGTAAAAGATTTTTTTTGGTTTTGTTTTGTTTTGTTTTGTTTTTTTAAATGAGGGAGACACAGGTATGTTTGAATGCAGGAATTAAAGAGCCAGTAAATTCTATGCTATTCTTGGTAGAGAGGATACAGAGAACAAACAAGTCATTTTTTGTGTGCTATCAGACACAGTCATGTGTTGTTCAGTCTTGCTCAATTGTGTTTGTTATAATAGAGGGGTCTATTATGAGAAGAAACGATTATGACATAAAAGCAAAACAAAACTTTGAAAAAAAGAATTATAACAGGCATTTCCCAATTGAAGGGCATACACTCGTTTTCCAGTTTTTTGCCACCACAAAGAGCGCAGCTATAAATATTTTTGTACAAGTCTTTTCCCCTATGATCTTTTTGGGATACAAACCCAGCAATGGTATGGCTGGATCAAAAGGCAGGCAAACTTTTAGCACTCTTTGGGCATAGTTCCAAATTGCCCTCCAGAATGGTTGGATCAATTCGTAACTCCACCAGCAATGCATCAATGTCCCAATTTTGCCATATCCTCTCCAACATTCATTACTCTCCCCTTCTTTCATTTTAGCCAATCTGCTAGGTGTGAGGTGGTACCTCAGAAATGTTTCGATTAGCATTTCTCTAATTATTAGAGATTTAGAGCACTTTCTCATGTGCTTATTGATAGTTTTGATTTCTTTATCTGAAAATTGTCTATTCATGTCCCTTGCCCATTTATCAATTGGGGAATGGCTGAACAAATTGTGGTGTCTGTTGGTGATGGAATACTATTGTGCTCAAAGGAATAATAAACTGGAGGAATTCCATGTGAATTGGAATGACCTCCAGGAACTGATGCAGAGTGAAAGGAGCAGAACCAGGAGAACATTGTACACAGAGGCTGATATACTGCAGTAAAATCAAATGTAATGGACTTCAGTTCTAGCAGCAATGCAATGACCCAGGACAATTCTGAGGAATTCACATTCAGAGGAAGAACTACAGGAATGGAAACACAGAAGAAAAACAACTGCTTGAACACATGGGTTGATGCGGACATGATTTGAGTCTACTCTAAACGACCACCCCAGTGCCACTATCAGTAATATGGAAATGTCTTGATCAATGGCACACGTAAAAACCAGTTGAAATGTATGTTGGTTGGGGGTAGGGGGATAGGGGGGTGGAGGGGAGAGTAAGAACATAAATCATGTAACCATGGAAAATTTTTCTAAAAAATAAAAATTCAAAAATAAAATAAAAAAAGAATTATAACAGGCTTTAAAAATATTAAAGTGTAAAGGTTTTTAAATAATAGTGGCATCTTTTAATTTGATCAGTTATATTTTTTAATCATAACATAGATGACACTCACCTGTGGACTACTCCTGCCCGATGAAGATGTTCTACTGCCAAGATAAGTTGCCTGATGTATCTGCGAGTTTCGTGTTCTTCCAGTCTCTTTTTCTCATAGATTTTGTGCATCAGGTTGCCACCAGGACACAGTTCCATGACAAGGTAGTAGCTATTTTCTGTCTCTAAGATATCAAGTAGTTGAGTGATATTGGGATGCCGGATCATTTGCTGGATCTGCCCCTCTCGTCTTAGGTTTTTCGTGACATAAGTGTCCTTTTGGGCTCTCTTCTTGTCAATGATCTTCACTGCCACCTGATGAGAAACCAAGGATAAGGCTGCTATCATGTGGCACAAGCATAGATTATTCTGGATTTGCAGAGGATGGACAATGGGAAACAGAGAGGCCAAAGCACCTGACTTGGAATCAAGAAGACCTTGCTTTTAGGGAAAGGTAAGTGGACTGAGAGCTATGCCTGGAGACAGGAGGTCCTGGGTTCAAATTTGACTGCAGGCATTTCCTAGCTGACCTTGGGTAAGTCACTTAATCCCCGTTGCCTAGCCCTTACCACTTTTCTGCCTTAGAACCAACATACAGAATTGACTCTAAGAGGTAAGGGTTTTAAAAAAAAGACCCTAGTTCGAAATCCACTTCAGATACTTAGTGACTGTTTGACTCTTAACCTTTCTTGACACTTAAACTTTCTCAGCATCAGTTCCCTCAACAGTAAAAAGAATGTTGATCATAACTTCCCCCCAGTGGGGTTGTTGTAAGCATCAAATGAAACAGTATGTAAACACTTTGCAAATCCTCAGGTGCTACATTAATGCTAGCTATTATTATACATGGAACAACAGGAAAAATATTAGTTATTATATGACCAACTTATCAAGAGAAAAATCTGTTACTTTTTATTGAGACATAATTTTTTAATCTAACTTGAGGAGAAAAAATCTTAAGGAAAAGTAATCAAGGCAGACAGTAAAATTTAGGTGAATGATCAATTTTAATGACTCTTCAAGTCCTTGTGTATATGTGTGTGTGTGTGCGCACGCGTGCATGTGCTCAAATATATAAAGTCTCATTTGGTCTTATGTGATTAATAATTTGATTGATTCTCTTTTGGGGCTTCAGAAAGGTGAAAAAAATGTTGTTTTAGCTGCAAAGAGGAAAAGGATTTTTCTGTTTATCTCTCCTATACTGCCTATGAGGCAACATGGTGGATTGGAATGAGCACTGACCGATGGTCCTCAGTTTCTGCATATGAAAATTAGGGATTGAACCAGATGACCTCTGTGGTCATTTTCAGTTCCACATGTAATACTATGTATCCTCAAGTACTGCTTGATTGACTGAGAGAATTGGATGCTTGTGGTTCAGGTATTAAAATCTTTCACGGTTAGTTAATTTCCTGTTTTTTTTTTCATTCTAAGTAAAACTTAGCAAGAGACTAATAGTAGAGAAACTGAGGTCTAGTAGAAAACTTGTAGAGAAACTTTATTAACTATGTGACTGAGCAAATTGCCTCCTCTCTATGGGCTCCATTTGAAGTCCAAATGGTATCTTTATTTCACTGTAAAATATTCCACAAAAATAAAAGAGTTGTTTAATGTGATTTTTGGTGGAACTATGTTACAATAACAATCATTATTATTATTTTACCCCATTGCTCCTCTAAAATAGTTGCATTAAAAGTTTTCATGTCATCAAGGATCAGTCAAGTCTAAAGTCATAGAATAAGCTAAGTTGGCTTTTATCAGTCTTTCATGATCCTTTGTTTCCCACTTGCCACTGATTCTTAGGATCCACTCAGTATTTCCTTCTCTTTGGGGGAAGATTATCCAGAACTCTTTATTGGAGGGCCTCTTTGGGGAAGCTAGGTTGTGCAGTAATAGGAGGACCTGAGTCCAAAGAGTCTTAGACACTTACTAGCTATGTGACACTGAGTAAAGCACTTAACCCTATTTGCCTTAGTTTTCTTATCTGTAAAATGAACTGAAGAAGGAAATGGTAAATCAGTCCAGTATCTTCATCAAGAAAACCCCCAAAAGGCTCATAAAGAGTCGGACATGTCTGACCCCCCCCACACACACACACAAAAAGAGGTCTCCTCTCACTGTTTCTACCGATCATGCTTCTTGGATCACCAAAATGTAACTGTCCTATTTCTAAAAAATTTTAAGGCTCTACCCTCTCTCTCCTAGAACTAATCCAAGCAAACTAATCTTACACTATACTCATTTTTTCCCTCCTTACAAGTCTCCAAAGACTTCTTTTTAAAGCTAGATTCTACTTCTGTTCTCCAGACCCCATTAACTTTTTTGATCTATCTAACCTCATTTCCCATCATTCCTGAGGGATATTGCTCTTCTGCTCAACTCCTGTCCTTCCTTCCTTTTCTCTTGAATCTTCAGCCTTTCCCTTTCCATTGACTCCTCCTCCGCCTTTTAAGTATACAAAGCTATCTTTAATCTTGAAACAGCCTTCTACAACTTCACCCACTTCTGCAGTGACAGGGAGCTCACCCCCTCAATGGTGAGCCATTCTATTTTTTGAAAGGTTTTTATTTTTGAAAAGTCTTTCATTTTACCAAGCCCAAATGTGTCTCTCTGTAACTTCCACCTACTGGTCCTATTTCTGCCATCTGGCAGTTCCACAAAATATGTGAATTCCATCTTTCACATGACAGCCTTTCACATATTTGAAGATAACAATCATATCCCCCTCAATCCCAGGCCAAGCTTTTACTTTTCCAGACTAAACATTCCCAAACTCACTAACCATTTCTCATGGCATGGTTTCTACACTTCTAAACCCCCTAGCCGCCACAATCTGGTTCTATCCAACTCCTCTAACCTGATCTCCCCCTCCCCTCAAAGCTTTAACCCTGTTAGGATGGTTTCTTCATGTTTCCCTGAATATGCCACACTCAGCATCATCTCCCAGTCTTTGTTTTAGAACCGTTCACTAGAATGCTGCTCCTTTGACCTTTTTGTTGTGTTGTTCAATCATTTCAGTCATGTCTAACTCTTCATGACCCCTTTTTGGGTCTTCTTGGCAAAAATACTGGAGAGGTTCACCATTTCCATAAATGAGGAAATGTAGGTAAACAAGGTTAAGAGACTTGCCCAGTATCACACAGCTAGTAGTTAGTTATCTGAGGCTAGATTTGAACTCAGGAAGATGAATCTTCTTGATTCCAAGCCCAGTACTCTCTCCACTGCGTCATCTATTTGTTCATCTGCTTGATCTACACCTAGGCAAATTAAGCAACTTGAACCTTCGAGGTCCAGCTTGGCTCCCTCCTCCTCTACAGCTAGTCTAATACTCTTCAGGTTATATTAATAGTATTTAAATGATATATATTCTTAGTAGTAGGTGAGCAATACATTTGTTTTTGTTGAACAATTAATGCTGTTAACAACTCTGCTCATTACCCCTTTCAAAAAAATATTTTAAAGGGGCAGCTAGGTGGTTCAGTAGATAGAGCACCAGACCTGGAATTGAGTTCAAATCAGGATTCAAATCTTCTTAGCTGTATGACCCTGGCCAAGTCACTTTAACCCCATTTTTCCAGCCTTTGCCCTTCTATTATTACAAAGAAAGAACGGGTTTTTTTTTAAATCACATTTAACAATAGATTATATATAATGCCTTAATCCAAAAGACTGAGGGAGAAGGGGGTTGAAGATAAGCAAAGGTAGAATAAGAAGAAAGGGAAGAAGCTATAAAGCCCTGCAAGAATATATCCCACATTTGTCTGATCTTCCTTAGCTTTCTTCTGTATAATTTTGGATGCTTCATTGATACTCTATTTTCTTCTTTTTTTTTCTTTGCATCAATCTAGTCTCACTTCTCTCCTAATTATTATCTCTCCTCCCCAAAGCCTTCCTTTGTAAGAAATATGTGTAGTCAAGTGGGCAGATAGGTGGAAGGAAGGAAGGAAGGAAGGAAGGAGGAAAAGGAAGAAAGCATATATCCCTCAACTTTTCCGGCACACATCAAACAAGTCAAATGGACATTGATACCATTTGACCACAGGACTTCAATTTTATTTCAAAATGTTTTTCCAGCCCCAAACTAAATTGACCCAAACAAGTTAATATAAGAAATTGTTTTCAGTCTTTTGCAATTATGGTAGCAAAATTTAATTGTAATAGAAACAGTGGCTTCTTTAATGAAAAAATAATATTGCCTCTCTACAGGGAGGTAGGGTGGCAATTTCCACTATTATTTATTTTGTTCCAAAAACTCTTTTCAGCAACAGAACAAATGCATTAAGAATCCCCAGAGTAATTTATTTACTACTCAGAATACTCTCTATTTATTGCTCAGCATTCTGTTAGCAAAAATCCCCTAGGCCATCATTGTAAGCCCCCAAAAAGGTTCATGAAACATGAAATAGGAATCACTGAGGGACAGGGACAAGAAGGATATTGGGAAGCTATACTTATGATCTAACCTGGATCCATTTTATCTGTTACAATTTTTTTTTAAGTTCCGCCCTCTGGCAATGAAATTCTTAAAAGTAATATAAACTGACAAAGATGTCTGAAACCCAGCGATTTCTCTATCAGTTATATTTATCAGGACAGTCTACCTACTGTAAACTCAAAATGATTTGCTAGCAACACTAAACATGAAATGTTGCTCTTAATCACAGAAAATCATATAATGAGCATTAGTTCTAACAAGAAGGGCAGAAATCAATGAGAAATGAAGGGAAGGGCAATCAATGACCTATGCCTTGAATTATCCACCTTAATTTGACAGGACACAGAGATTTGCAGACAAAATAGGACAACATCACTAATCATATTACTGAGATACCCAAAGTGATCATGAATCTCCCTCTGAAGGGACAACCCTGTTTTAGGCAGGATGCTTCAAGAGTAATATTTCAGTCTATCACTGCTACTGCTACTAACAATACCCAACATTTATATAGCACCTATTATGTGCCAGGCACTGTGTTAAGTGTTTTACAAACGTCACTTATTCCTCAAAACAAGTCTGGAAGGCAAATGCTGTTATAATCGATGTTTTACAGTTCAATAAACTGAGGCACAGGGTGACACAGCTAATAAGTATCCAAGACTGGATTTGAATATCGATCTTCCTGACTCAAGTTCTGACCCTCTATCCATTATACCACCTGGGCTCAGGATACAAGAGACACACAAACTCAATGGTGTGTGTTTCCTAATCTCTTTTCTGAACTTAACTGGCAAGAACTGTATCCCAAACCATCAGAATTAATGTTAGTCAAATCCAGTTCAGCTCAGTTTAATTCAATTCAGCCAATATTTGTTAAATATCCAGGTGTAAAATGTTCTGCTAGATAATGAAAATATGTGGAGAAGGAATGAACATTTATTAAGTGCCCACTATGTTCAGCACCGAGCTAAGTTCTTTATAAAAATTATCTGATTTGATCCTCATTACAACACTGTATGGCAGAAAATATTAGTATTCCCATTTTACAGTTAAGGAAACTGAGGCAGACAGGTTAATTTTTGCCTAGGGTCACATAGCTAGAAAGCTTCTAAGTCTGGTTTTGAACCCAGGTCTTCCTGTCTCCAGGTTTAGGCTCTATCCACTGTACCAACTAGCTAAATATTAAAGTGACAACAACAACAATAATAATAATAATATAGTTAATATTATTATTATTATTTAGTCATTGCCCTCAAGGAACTTATAAATTTCCTAGATGATATGTGATGTAGATACAAATATAATATTGAATATGCTAGAGCAGTGATGGGCAAACTTTTTAAAGAAGGGGCCAAAGGAAAGGAAATGCTCATTTGTCAGTCTGTTTCTAAGGAAACTCTTTCGAAGTTTCATTGTATTGTATCCTACTCATTGTATTCATCAGATTAGGAATAATGTGGGGGGGAGGGATAGAACATTTCAGGCCTTCCCCCTCCCCCCCCAGCATCTGGCCCACAGGCCGTAGTTTGCCCATCATTGTGCTAGAGCAAATGCAAGATGTAGACTAGGAAACTAGAGGATAGAAAGAATACTTTGGGTGTGGAGGAAGGTGGGTAGAATATTCCAGGAAGATTTATGAAAGAGGTAGTACCACAGATGGTTTCTCTTAAAAGGAAGAGAAGGCTTCTAACAAAAGAAAATGTTCATTTACTCAAACCATGGGTATAACTGATGGAAAAACTATCTGAGAAGAATGTAAGGTACAGTAAAATAGACATAAAAATCCAAGATAGTGGAGATAGTATTATAGTATATCTTCTTTAAATAATAATAGAAAATTTGAACTGCATACTACTTTAATAAACATCTTTTTAAAAAGCTATTATTCTGAAAGGAGTTCAGAAGAAGACACTACTATAAATTAAAATATTCTTTAAAATAACCACACAAGATGCATAGCCTCACATACAAGCTTTTCTCTGTTCTTTGTATTTGGAATTGCTCATAATTTTTCCTGAAGTTCATGTTTTTTTTAACTATAAAATTATGAAGAGGAAAAAACAAGTCTATGATTCCAAAAATCACAAATAATTGCAATTTGAACATCATCTCTAGAAGAAAAATGTAAATATAAGAGAGATCTTCCAAAATAAATGATCAAATAACATCTTCACCATTAGGACAACAATAACATGTTTTGAATTTTAGAAAATCTTTACTATATTTTAAGCTCATTTAAAAAATTTCTCAAGACAACAAAATCTATTACAAAAAGAATTTATGATTGGATTCTACAGAGTCTAACATCTAAATCCTGAAAATCTGATTGCAAAATTCAGAGAATGATGAATGTAGCTAAGTGAATTTTACCATCAAATAAGAATTAGCTAGAAAAAAAATATTGTTTTGGTTGTTGAAAATCTATCCAATTTTTTAAAAATGTGACTTCTTCCACAGCAAGATCAATATAGAAATGTTTTGCTTGACATCACATATATAACTTATATCAAATTGTTTACCATCTCAAGAAGGGGGGAGAGAAGGAAGGGAAGAAATTTGGAATTCCTAGGTTTAGAAAACTGTTAAAAATTGTTTTTGATTGTAATTGTGAAAAAATAAAATATTGAAAAATAAATAATAAAAAAATAAAATTTTAAAAGAAGAGGAAAGGTTTTTTTTATTGATAAAAAAATCTACCTAAAACAAAACTACCAGTTTGACATGAATTTATGAAAAAACTGGGAATCAGTTTGGTAGAAAAAAGGCTTGGAGCAATATATGATCACTATGCCACAATCAATTGCAAAAGAATATGAGTCCTAGGTAGTAAAAGACCACATCATTAAAAAAGAAAAAAAAATAGAGGCTAATAGGAGATAAGTTTTAACAACTATGAGGAGAAAATTTTTTGCATCAACTTTCTGATAAAATTCTTATATCCAAGATATATAGGGAATTGATCCAAAGATATCAATCAATAAACATTTATTTAGTATCTACTAATGCACCAGGCACTGTGGTAAGCTGTAAAGCCATTATCCAATGGATCAAGTGATTTGCCATAGGAAAAATCGCAAACTGCTAAGCATCACATAAATATCCAAAACACTAAGAATAATAGAAAAGCAAATTAGAAATTAAAATAACTCTAAGGTTTCACCTCATATCCATCAGATTGTCAATGATGATTAATGAAAGAAATCATTATATTGAAGATGTTACAAAGAGACAGGCACACCTACTTCTCCATGGCAACCACTCCACTATCTGAATTGGCTTATTCTATTAGAATGTAAGTTTGCTGAGGGAAAGGAATGTCTCAATTTTTATATTTGTATCCTCACTTAGCACAGTGCCTGACACATAGAAAACACTTCATAAATTTTTTTATCTGTTTATTCAAACCATTTAAACTTTTATGTAGTCTTCTACCTTTGGGTTCCTTGTCACCCTGTCTTGATACTCTTTATCCATTAGGTTACCAAGTTATTTATTCATCTCTAAGACCCAATAGTAGATTACTTTAATCCTCTCCATTCTTGTATATAGACTGCTGAACACTGGTAGAGGAAATCAATCAGACTAATTGTGTCGATAGCAAATTTATATTATATCTTCTTATTCAGGCCCTCACAGCTACATGATATTCATTTCACTCTTCGATGATTGACTAATAATCTTCAGCATCCATTTCAAACCTTCATTTCACTCATATCACCTACACTTTGCATTACCCATCTGTCTCAGCTAGGACTTGGCTATATACTTATATGAAAAAAGGAGGCTGTCATGAATTATTCATCATCTTCTCCCAACTCTATACCACAAATCACTTCAACATGATTCCACTATTTTCTCCTTTATTCCGGTCTCTAAGGTAGAGGTGATGGCCCTTCTTGCAAATACCAATCCTTCTACTTGTGCCCTTAAACCACCCTGTTCCTTCCACAGATTGTCCCTTTGATCATCCCTTTCTTTCCAGAATTTTCCATCTCTCCTCATCTACTGGCTCCTTCCCAACTGGTAACAAAAATGCTCAGAACTCAACCAGTCTTTAAAAGTGTTCACTTGATCTTCCCATTCTCTCAAGTAATAATTCTCTATTGCCTAGCCCTTACCACTCTTCTGCCTTGGAATCAATTCCAAGACAGAAGGTAAGGATTTATAAAAAAAAAATAAAAATTTAAAACAAGTAAAATAAAAACAAAGGTCTAGAAAAAGTTATCTGTGCTTGCTACCTCCACTTTCTCACCTCCAAGTCCATTTTTCAACTCTCTGAAATCTATCTTCTGATCTTCTGATTCAAATAAAACTCTTCTTTCCAAGGTTAACAGTGATCTGATGTCCTTTTGTCAATCCTCATCTTTCTTGGTTTCTTAGTTTGAGAACATTTGACATTTTTGGCCACCTTCTCATCTTGATTACTCCCTATCCTCTGTTTTGTTTTTTTTTTTTCAAACTGCTCTCTTGGTTTTCTCCTACTTTTCTATGCTATTTCTATCTTGTTTTATCTTCTCAGTCTCTTTTGCTAGATTCTTATCATGCTCCTTAATTATGAGTATACCCAAAGACTGCCCTGGGCCTTCTTTTCATTCTGTACTCCTTCATTTGGTCGGATCCTATAAGTTCATTTATTATCTCTCTACACACCTAAATATCCAGCCCTAGTCTCTCACCTGAGCTTCAATCATTGCCTATAAAGATTTCTTCGTAGATGTTCTACAGGTATCTCTAATTGAATGTTTCAAAAAGTGAATTTATTATTTCCCCCATAAAACCCACTCCTTTTTCAAACATACTTATTTCTGTTAAGGACAGAGTCATCCTACCAGTCACACACAGATTTGAAATCTTAGTGTCATCTTTGACTCCTCACTATCACTATTACTCATTTCAAATAACCAGTTTCAAAATCTGGTTCTAGTCTAGAGTGAGAGATAACTATTGCTGTGATTCAGAGAAGTTAAGGTACAGTCATGTATGAAGGATGTATGATCCATTGCTGGAGGAGATTTGCTTCTCAACAAGGAAAATGAGTTCCACAATCACCAGATTCATTGGCTCACCAACCCCACCCCAGTATCCTAGGAAAAATTGATTATTATATAATATTGTTAGAGCTTGCAGACTTTAATCTTCAAGAGGGATAATTAAGGGGGGGGAAATAATGTACAAACATGAATCAGGTATGGAATAGATAAGTTTATTCCCTTAGTGAAGAGGAAATTTTTCACATAAAAGATTCAAGACTATGCTATGGAATGATTAAAGTAGAATTTAGTAGCTTACTTATAACTATTATTATATTATATAACTACTATAATCTACTGGAAAGTCATTGGATAAGTCTCATTGAGACAAAATTCAGTTTGGAAGTTCTGACAGTTAGCTACTTCACCTCTGCACTGTGCTTAAGTCAATAAAACAAGACAACATTGATCTCTTTTTCAATGGTCTTTCTTCTTATGGTGGCTGGAATATTCAATGTCAGGCTCTTTCCATGCTTTGAGTCATTGTTATCCCAGTTTAAAGGATGTTCTTACTGCAAAAATGAGAGATGGAATGTGACCAAAAAGTGACACAAAATTCACTCTGTTGTCACTAGAATAGGGATTCTTAACTTGGCATCCAGGAGTCCATGGAGTTGGATGAGAATAAAAATCTAAATACTTATTTTTTGCTAACTTTTGCTTCATTTCTAACTCCATGCATTTTGTTTTTTAAATTCAAAAGTCATTATTCTGAAAAGGAATCATCTAACTGCCAAAGGGTTCTATGACATAAAAAAGGTTAAAAATCTCTGTTCTAGGTCTTTTTGTGAGTGGTCATGGAATTTTCCTCTGTCTATAATATATCTCAGAAACTATCTAAATGAACTACTCATTAACAGTATCATCACAGAATACATCATCTACCATAGTAATTTGAAAATATCTGGATGTGTATGGACTATAGACTTTATAGAAAAAGAATGAAGTGGCCCAGGAGAACATGACAAGAGTTCAACATAACTCAAAAGCATCTTCTTAGACAGTCAGTGATTTTCTGTTTCATATCTCTCTACACGATGGAATTTACCAAATATGGAAATGGCAGAGGGAGACAGAAGACCAGTAGAATTTTACCAGTTTAAATGTATGCCTCAAGATATTCCAGGAATCTGCCAATTTTCAACAGCTTATAGAGAAGTAGTTGGTGACACGAACTACATGGAAGTGTTGGCATTCTTGGATGATATTGTTTTTTGGAAATACATTAAAACAAGATAAGGATGAAGGTGTTAGACCAGTTTGAGGAAGCTAGTCTGAAGCTGGCACTCCATAAATGTCAGTTTTGTAGAGCCTCTGTCAAATATATGAGCCACATACTATTTTACCAAGAAGAAAGCACAGATCGTGAACATGGAGAAGCTGGTCACATTCTCAGTCACACCATCAGAATCTATGTGAAAGGACTATTCTTTTGTTGTTGTTAAAAATCCTTTCTTTCTGTCTCAGTAACAACTCTAAGCAAAGGGCAAGGGCTAGGCAAACAGTTAAGTGACTTTCCCAGAGTCACACAGATAGGAAGTCTAAAGCCACATTTGAACCCAGATCTTCCTGACTCTGGACCTGGCACTATATCCACTGTCATCTAACTGCTCCTTGGACTTTTCTAAAATTCAAATTATGCAACTATTGGAACTAACGCAGAGTGAAATAAACAGAACACTGTTCACAGTAAGAGCAATATTGTATGATGATTATCTGTGAAAACTTGGCTGCTCTCAGCAATGCAATGATCTGAGACAATCTTGAAAGACTTATGAACTGTTGGAGTCATCTTTCACAGCAGTGTACTTATGGTTTTATTTGGGGTTTGGTTAGATATGAGTGTGCTCTTACAACAATGGCCAAAATGGAAGTGTGTTTTGCATGACAATAAAAATAAAATAAAAAGAATTGTTCTGCTATTGCTAAACTTCTTAACAATCTTACATAAAGATAAATAATAACAAAACAAACAGCAACCAAAAACAATGATGAAAATGATGAAATTCTTTTGAACCCTCAGAAATTCTTTGGAGAACATGAAATGAAAAACTTGAACAAACTTTGTTGGGGTGGAGGACTTTATTTATTTATTTAGAATGTTTTTCCATGATTACAAGATTCATGTTCTTTCTCTCCCTTCTTCCCTCACCCCTCCTGGAACTGACAAGCAATTCCACTGGGTTATACAGGTGTCATTATTGAACAAACTTTATTAAAATGAAAATAAAAACCCTTACCTTTTGTCTTAGAATCAATACTATGTATTGGTTCCAAAAGGGGGCAGTTAAGGACTAGGTAATGGGAGTTGTGACTTGTTCAAAGTCAAACAGATAGGAAGTGCATGAGGGCAGATTTAAACCCAAGAATTCCCATCTCCAGATCTAGTTCTCTCTCCACTGGGTCACCTAGTTGCCCCCTTAATAAGCTCTTAAAAGATTTGGAAAACTGTCTCACAAAAGTACCAGTATTGGTCTGTGATTCCGTCATTTTTAGCTGTGTCCAACTCTTTGTGACCCCTTTTTGGGTTTTCTTGGCAAAGACACTGGAATACTATGTCATATCCTTTTCCAGCTCATTTCACAGATGCAGAAACTGAGGCAAACAGAATTAAGCGACTTGCCCAGAATCATACATTTGGCACTCTATCCACTGCCCTATCTAGCTACCCACCCCCACATTGTCCTATGCAGATCCAAACAAAACATTTCCAATATCTATTGATATGCCTAGCTTGGAAAGTTTGCAGTCAGTTTTATTTTAATAAAGTGGTGGTCATTTAAAAAACAAAACATCTCATGTTTGCTAGTAGTGAGATTTCAGTATTCAATATACAAATTTCACTTTTTAACTTTAAAATGGTCTATCATTGAAACATTCAGAAATTTGAGGAAAAAAAAAAGTCCAGGGATTATATGTATGAAATAAAATTTAAAATGTGAACTCCCACATCAGAGCAAATTGGATGCTATCTGACAATTACTTTTCTAAAACAGAAGGTAAGGGCTTAATACACACACACACACACACACACACACACACACACACACACACACACACAGCTGAAAGCTACACCTAAAGTTATAATATATGTGAATCTCACTACACACCAATTAAATAATCTTTGCATCAATACTCTTTGGGATATTGACAATAATAAGAGATGAATAAGAAAGAAACATAAGCAATAGTATAAGCAATTAATTGAGGAGTTTTATTCTCTGCAGTGGAATTTACTATAAAGACAATGGCGAAAATTAGAACTATGTAATGGAAATTTGTCCCCAGTTATACCTAATCCTAAACATGGTAAAATGAAATAGTTGGAGCTGTCTCATACCCTTACTTCTGTCTTAGAATCAATACTAAGTATCAGTTCCAAGGCAGAAGAGTGGTAAAACTAGGCAATTGAGATTAAATGACTTGCTCAGGATCATCCAGCTAGGAAGTGTCTGAGGCCATATTTTAACACAGGTTATCCCAAATCCAGACCTGGCTCTCTATCCACTGAGCCACCTAGCTGTCCTGCCTCATATTTTCATTTGGGTTAAGAGACAACCCTTGAACTACTGAAAGAGCTTTTTTGCTGAAAGGAGCCAAAGAAGTTTTGTCAGTGATTGCTGCATACTTAGAAGCAGCTGGGACTCGGTGATTATGGGGCACTGGGTCTGGAATATGAAAGACCTAAGTTCAAATCCAGCCTGTCTGACCCTGTGAGAGTCAGAACCTCTGATTGCCTGATGAAAGGATCCAGGCAAACGAAATGGCAAACCATTCCAATATCCCTGACAAGAAAACTCCATGGATAGTTATGGTCCATGAGGTAACATAAAATCAGACACAACTGAACGACAGCAAAAGCTGTCAAAGAAAACCCAAAGATCCCAGTTTCGGGGATAAGAACTCATTATCTGACAAAAACTGCTGGGAAAATTGAAAAACAGTGTGGCAAATTTTTTTTAGATCAATATCTCATGCCCTATACCAAGAGAGAGTCAAAATGGGTCTATGATTTAGATATAAAAGGTGATATTATAAGTAAATTAGGGGAGCATAGAATAGTTTACCTGCCAAATCTATGGAGAAGGAAAGAATTTATGACCAAAGAAGAGACAGAGAACATTATCAGGTTTAATTAAATTGAAAAAGGTTTGTATAAACAAAACCAATGCAACCAAGTTTAGAAGGGAAACAACAAATTGGGAAAAAAATTTTACAACAAATTTCTCTGATAAAGGTCTCATTTCTCAAATATATAAAGAAATAAATCAAATTTACAAGAACACAAGTAATTCCTCAATTGACAAATGGTCAAAGGACATGAATAAGCAGTTTTCAGATGAAGAAATCAAAATTATCAATAATCATATGAAAAAATGTTCTAAATCTCTCTTAATTAGAGAAATGCAAAATACAACAACTATGAGATGCCACCTCATACCTATCAGATTGGCTAATATGACAATAAAGAAAATGATAAATGTTGGAGAGGATGCAGCAAAATTGGGAGAGGAGTGCATTGCTGATGGAGTTGTAAACTGATTTAGCCATTCCAGAGGGCAATTTGGAATTATGCCCAAAGGGTTATAAAACAATGCATACCCTTTGATCCAGTAATACCACTACTAGGTCTATATTCCAGAGAGATTTTAAAAAAGGGGAAAGGACCAATTTGTATGAAAAATATTTATAGCTGCTCTTTTTTTGGTGGCAAAAAATTGGAAATTAAGGGGATGTCGATTAATTGAGGAATGACTGAACAGGTTGTGATATATGATGGTGATGGAATATTACTATGTTGTTGATGATGAACAGGATGATTTCAGAAAGAATTGTAAAGATCTTCATGGACTGATGCAGAGGGAAATAAGCAGAACCAGGAAAGCATTGCCCATAGTAACTACAATATTGTGGAATGATCAACTGTGACAGACTTAGTTATTATCAGCAATACAATGATCCAGGATAATTCTGAGGGACTTATGACAAAGAATGCTATCCACCTCCAGAGAAAGAACTGTTGGAGTCAGAATGCAAGTGAAAAGGGGCAACTGGGTAGCTCAGTTTGAGAGCCACGCCTAGAGATGGGAGGTCCTAGGTTCAAATCTGGCCTAGATTGAGAGCCAGGCCTAAAGATGGGAGGTCCTAGGTTCAAATCTGACCTCAGACACTTCCCAGCTGTGTGACCCTGGGCAAGTCACTTGACCCCCATTGCCTACTCTTGCCTTGGAGCCAATACTCAGTATTGACTCCAAGACAGAAGATAAGGGTTTTTAAAAAAAAAAGAAAAAAAGAATGCAAGTGAAAGCATACAATTTTTCAATTGTTTATTTGGGTTTATATTTTGAGATTTTGGTTTTATAAGATTATTCACAAAAATGAACAATATGGAAATGTTTTGCATGATAATACATGTATAACCCAGATTGAAGTGCCTGCAAGCACTGGGAGGGAGAAAACTTACGTGGAACTATCTTATTACATGTAATCAGTAAAAAAAAATACATATTAAGAAGCTGTCAGAGAGACCATAAGTATCAGTAAACTATTATGTCAGTGGACTTCTCATCTTTGAAAGGAAGCAGTGAAAACATGAGTCTCATCCTAGTAGTAACTGACCGTTTTGTCCAGTATGCACAGGTAAACATAAGCAAACAATCATAAAAAATTAAACAAGCATAAACTGCTTACATACTAATTATGGAGGAAATGATAGATTTGTCCCATCTGAACTCTATCACCACCAGGGTTCAGGAGATTGAATTAGACAGAAGGTCCATGAGTGGTTCTTTTATGCCTTAATGATCATAAAAGAAGCAGAAAAGGAAGGAAGGAAGAACACATTTAGGGGATGATGGAAGAGGAAAGTTAGGTAAAATTAAGTAGAAGCCTATACAAACAAAGAGGAATAAGTGGGAGAAGACACTTGAACCTCACACAGGAGCTGATTGAAGGACAGAAAAATTTTCTCTCTGTCTCTGTCTCTGTCTCTGTCTCTGTCTCTGTCTCTCTCTGTCTCTGTCTCTCTCTGTCTCTCTCCCCTCTCTTTCTCTCTCTCTCTCTCTCTCTCTCACACACACACACACACATACCTCTATGTGTGTATATATATTTGGACATAGCTAATGTAGAAATTTGTTTTGCTTGCCAACACGTTTTGTAATAGTTTCATTTTTTCTTTTTCAGTTGGGAGGAGGGAAATTGAATATGCATTTTGTTGATTGAAAAAAATTATCAAAAAAAGGAAAAATAACTGGTAATAAACATTTCAAAAAAGGAAAATCAAAATCTATTTCCTTAAAATAATTAATTCCTTACTTTATTTTGCCATAGACACATGTTTATAAAAACATGTTTACGGGGGGAAAGAGAGTAAAGTATGCCTGTATAAACTAGAGTAAAGTAACAAGATTAAAATGTAATTTGGAAATGTTTAACAAAATAAAAATAAAATAGAAAACCTCAAATTCATGTTACCTATGTTTTAAGTCAATATGTAACCACCAAGGTTTCTATTTGATTTTGACAGCACTATTATAGACCATTTATTTTTAATGAAAATACTGAAGCATCCCAGTATCCATTTTGTGACATAATTAAAAGTAGGACACTTTTGCTTTGACATTTTTGCTCAAATCCACAGAGGTCTGATCCTGAACACCAATACATATCCCCATCTCCGACAAGGGCCTATTAATTGCTGTTCTTTTTATAGTAGAGCTAAATTGCTTATGACCTTCAGTTTGCCCATTGCAATACCCCTGCTGCTGCTATACTCTAAAAATTAAAGTGGAAAGTTTTCTTACCCAATTTGAACAACAAACTGGTTCAGTGATATTTGTTAAGACCACAGAAATGTTACAGACTAAGGAAAAGTTCTATGTTTTTGAAAAGCTCTTTTCTTAATGAAGCACTATATTAATAATATTCCCTAGTTCTTTTGCACCTCATTTTTGTACTGCCTCAATAAAGCATCCTAGAAACATCTGTTGTCAGGAAACCAGAAGCTAGTTTTCTCATAGGACTGGACATAGAAGAAGCATCTTTGAAAAATTAAGGTATATTCATTATTATATTGGTTTTCCAAAGTACATGGTGGGCAATAGTATTGACAGCTATACTTAAATCCTCTTTTCTCAATTAAATTGTCAATTTCTCCTTCATTATCAATAAGTATTGAACACTCATGGTAGCACTAGTTTTGTACTAAAATACTCCCAAGTTTCCAGACCATTGGGAATTTACAATCTTCTATCATAGAAAACATTCAATTATCTGAACAGAAAAGACACTGGGAATTCTAAATGATAGTTAATTCCAAAACTATTTCTATACCTTAATTTCTGTATATTCTGTACATATAAGGTATATTTCTGTACCTTAATAAAGTGTAAACTTTAAACAAACAGAAAAGAAACCAAGAGAAACATTGAAATACCAAAATAATAATAATAATAGATCTAGGGATTAGGGGAGGGAAGTGGGAGTGCAGAGAAAAAAAAGAAATCATTTTTACTTCGTTTAGAGAGGGAAAATGTTAACAGACTGTAAACTCCTTGAGGACAGGACACCATGTATATTCTCCTCAAGGAGACAACATATATCTTGCATATAGTTGCCATTTAGTAAATTCTTCTTGAAGGTACAAATGTAAACATTCTCAAGAGCTTATCAGCTCATTTCCCCCAACCCCTCCTCTGTTGATCCCTTTCTTCTTCTGACTCAAACTGACTTTCTGATGGATTATGATGTGGTTGCAAGGCTGTTCAAGAGTTCTCAAATCACACAATCCATTAATGTCCTATCTATGGTTATTCTCAAAAAGGCACCCTTACCACTTGCTGAAAGAAAATGTCACTGTGGTCCCAATTCAATCTAATCTTCCCAAATGATGCTCTTCCATTAAAGCCATTTCAGTATCATGACCAGAGTGTACTACAAACTGACTGATGCATTCCACATGCTATTAAGGTCACCTTTACTCTTCAGAGAGGCCTCTCTGAGGAAGGGAGGGATTCAGCATTTACAGAGCACCTCCTATGTGCCAAGCACTGTGCACTTTACAAATATCTCATCCCCCAAGCCCTGAGAGGGAGCCAGACCTAGAGTTGGGAGATCCTGGATTCAAATCTGGGCTTAGACACTTCCTACCTGTGTGATCCTGGGCAAATTTGTTTAACCCCCACCATAACACAACCCTTCCATGCTTCTGCCTTGGAACCAATACACAGTATTGATTCTAAGATGGAAGGTAAGGGTTTAACGAAAAAAATACTTAAAAAATCAAAAACCCTGTGAGGCAAATGGTATGATTATCTCCATTAAATAGTTGAGGAAAGTGAAGCAGACAGAGATTAAATGACTTGCCTTGGGTCACAGCTAATAAATGTCTGAGGCAAAGTCTGAACTCTATGCACTGTGCCACAGAGCTGCTGCTTCAAGCAGTGAAGCATTTTATGTTCTGCTCCAGTTTATGCACCTTGATCATTGATATCAATCTGCATGGGAGGTTTTCAGCTTTTCCTTGCACTATGCTGGGAATTATCAGTACTCCAGTAAACTGTTATGGAAAACATAAAACAGGGAGGTAGAAAATGTAAGAGAAAGTAATAGGGATCTTTTGAGTGAGGTAGGCAGGAAGGGAAGAAATAGTTTCCATACTAAGATTTAAAAATCATAGCTTTAGAACTAGAAGGAACTGTAGACGGTCACCTAGTCTAGACTTTTGTTGTTCAGTCATTTTTCAGTTATGTGAGCCTATTTGAGGGTTTTTTGGCAAAGATATTGGAGTAGTTCCTATTTTCTTATCCAACTCATTTTACAGAAGAGGGAACTGAGGCAAAAACAGGGATAAATGGCTTTCCCAGGGTCACACAGCTAGTAAGTGTCTCAAGTCAAATCTGAACACAGAAAGATGAGTCTTCCCAAGTCCAGGCCCACTGCTCTGTGGGAGCCACTTATCCAGACTAGTCCCCTCATCATTCTACAAAGCAAATAAACTGAGACTACGAGAGTTTGTGACTTTCTTAAGGTCACGGAAGTAGCATATGGCAGACCAATCCCTGTAACTTAAGTCTTCTGACTCCAAATCTAGTCTTAATTTTAGTTTTTTTCTAAATTATGTTTCACCTGATTCCTCACAGCAAAATAATTAAAATGGAAGCAATGAGTCACAAGGGAAAGGAAATTTAATGGCATCTCTTAATAAGAGATGACATGAAATCGTGAGTTTGACTTTAACAACTGGTACACTATTAATCCAAATATATTATCTGATCTATCTTTCCTTTTCATGCTTTTCCTTCCTGTAAAAATGAATATACTATTTATATCATATTATTTATATAACCAGGAAGAACTTTTATATTTCATGAACTTATTTTTCAAGTAAGATTTTGTAAAGTAAAAAAAGGCCAACTATCTTTGCAACTGGATACTTTTCCTTATCTGGCCTTTTCACAAAAAAGTTTCTTTTAATCATCTACTGAGATACTTCCTTGGATTAGAAAATGTCAGATCCATTTGCTTTCTGAGTTTTACTATTTGTTCAACTGGTTCAAGTTTAGCAAAAGATGAACAGAAATGCAAAGAAGCCAAATAGTATTTACCCAAATAGATTTCAAGGTGAGGAGTTTAGTAAAAGAGGAATTCCCAAAGTAAACCCCAAGAGAAAGGCGTATCAATTACTTTCAAGATCTGAACTTAAAAAGCAGATCTTTTGTGGTAAGCAGTCGATATGTGAACACTGAATGTTCACCTGTACCACTTACCTTATAGCAAAGGAATTCAGTTTAGTTCTTTCACACTGATCAAGTTTCATAAAAATTACAGTACCTACAACAGTCCCATGTGAAATTTTAAAATTATATTAGACATCCAAATGGATGACGTGTGTATGTGTGTGTGTGTGTGTGTGTGTGTGTGTGTGTGTGTGTGTGTGTGTGTGTGTTCAGCATTTGGGGCCTTGACTTTCATGACTTTAAGCATTCATGTGATTTTATTAGTAACTTCATTTTCACTTTCTCATTGGCAATAGCACACATTTGCAGTTAAGCGCAGTAGAGAAAAAAAGAGGCACAATGCAAATTTATATCCTCAAAAAGGAAGAAAGGGGCATCTGGGTGGCTCAGTGGATTGAGAGCTAGACCTAGAGACAGGAGGTCCTAGGTTCAAAGCTGTTCTCATACACTTCCTAGTTGTGTGACCCTGGCAAGTCATTTAACCCCCATTGCCTAGCCCTTACCACTCTTCTGCCCTGGAACCAATACACAGTATTGACTCCAAGATGGAAGGTAAGGGTTTAAGGGAATAAAAAGGAAGAAAGTTTTCATAAAGATGTTCATGAATCTGCTCCACAAAGTACTATAGTAATATCTCAAGTGAGCAGATAAGGGAATTGAAAAAATGGGAAAGCAGATAAGTTTGGGGATAAATGAGATAGTGTTCACACCTGCCTGCTCCCCAGCCCTGGAAGGAATTCAAAGCTCAGACTGGGAGGCAGGGTGATCCTCCAAACATGAGCATTTCATTTGGGAATAATTCAACCACAGAATAGAAAGGGAGATTTAGAGATGGCAGTTGCTCCACATTTCATGGCTGATTTCATGGTTACTATGCTAGGAAAAGTGCATATTATCAGAATTTTATGCAAAAAAGTGTACTTTCAGCAATTTCTAGCAAAAGATTCTAGTTCTTGGTGTTCATGGGAATCTAACTCCCTATTTCCCATATGTTCGGTGTATCAACATTCATGTTTTTGACTTTCATTCTATTCTATAGGAATATTACCCTCAAGAAAGTTGAAGATTACATATGTGTACCTATTGATATAGATATATACATGAGAAAAATTCTTATGGTTGTGCAGTAGAAACACAACTAAACAAACGAGTAAGTAAATTTATATTGCAAGAGAAAGCAGGAAAGCTCCAGAAAAGTGTAGGAAAGCTTGCTGGGTATAAGTCTTGCTTAAAAGTCCTAAATGTGTATGCCTTTTCTAATGTGGGGAAGGGAGAGAGAGAGGGCATTAACTGGGTATTTTAATGTAACAAAAATTAATTTTAAAAATAAAAGAGGGCTTTCCTGTTTTCCCCTCAAGGGAAAAAAAAGCCCTAAATGCAATGAATAAGAACAGCAAAGAGGCATTGGGGCATTAGAAATATCCACAAGAACTAGTAGCAAGAGTTTACAGGTACTGAGGATCTCCCTTCTAGAAAAGTATGATGGGCAAAGAGAAGTTCCTGGCAGAGAGTTGACTATATGTTTCTGCCAGTACCAAATAATAGCTGCCTGGGCAAAAAAAATGCAAGTTAGTTCACACTTTAGAAAAAAAAAAGGAAAAAAGGCTGGAAGAATCAACTAATAAATTAATTAACAAGCATTTTTTAAAAGCACCTACCATGTTCCTTTGTTTCAAAGAGGACCAATGACATTAGAAGGTGATGTCTTGACTTGCTTATGAATTGGATTTAAGTAAGGCAGAGTTGCATAGTCGGCCTCAGCCTTTCTTCCAGAGTCATCAAAGTGGCAAGACAAAACTCAAGACAACTGGTGAGGGCCCCGGATGTGATGGATGAGCTTGCCATCTCTGATGTCTGACCAATCTCTAGATGTTTCATAGCACCTACTCCATCAGTCTTTAGAACAAATTGTTTGCATCTTCCCATTGTGTTTGGGAGAAGTCTTCACATGCTTGAGGTAGACATCCCTCTAACTCACAGACTTGCTTGTGGTCTGTCATTTTCCCTTAATCTGATTTAGTCCATCTGCTGAAATGCTTTACCAGGTTATGGCCACTGCACAAGTTATAGCTTTTTGCAGTAAGAGTTGGGTGACAGGTAGACACCAAAAGAGGAAAGCAGTCCTGAAAAGGGCTTGGCAAGTCCTAATACAGAAATGCTAGTCTTCCCTGAACACCCAAAGTATACAGGTAAACTGTAAGAAGACTGGAAAGGTAGGGAGCAGGCTATGAACCATTTTAAAAAAACATGGGGTTTATATTTAATCCTGGACATAATACACACCCGAGTTTATTGAATTGGAAGGGGTATGGGAGGTTGAGAAGTGTGTGTGTGTGTGTGTGTGTGTGTGTGTGTGTGTGTGAGTGTGTATGTGTGACATGGTCAGGTCTGTTTAAGAAGATCACTTGGATAGCTAAGTGGAGGACAGACCATAGTGGGGAGACTGGAGGCAGGGAGGCCAATCAAAGTTATTGCAATAGTCCAGGCTTCTAGTGATGTGGGTCTGCACAATGATAGTGTCAGAAGAGAACAAGGAGAATGGGGGCATATAAAAGAGATCTTGAAAATATAAAATTAACTGTATTTGGAAATACAATGGATATGAGAAGTGAAAGAAAAAGGCATCTAGGATGACACTTACAGTGTCAGGTAACCTGGATTACAGGGAGAATGGTAGCCTGACAATAACAAGGAAGTTTGGAAGAGGGGAGAGTTTTGGGAAAGAGGTAAATAATGAATTCAGTTTTGGACCTGTTGAGTATAAGACATCCTTGAGACATTCAGTCTGAAATGTCTAACAGTTAATTTGAGGTGTGAAATTGGGGGTCAGGAGAGAGGTTAGGGATGGATAAATGGATTTGAGAATCATCTCCATAAAAATGATAATTGAATCAATGAACTGATGTGATGACCAAGTAAAATAGTATAGAGGAAGAAGAGAAGAGGACCCAGGATGGGATGCAGCCATGGTTAGTGGGCATCACTCAGGACAGGGGTCGGCAACGTATGGCTCTCGAGCCATATCTGGCTCTTTTGAGGGCCATATATGCCTCTTTCTGCAGGAGCTATAAAGTCAATTTTTTTTCAGGTGCTGTTATAGGAGCGTGCACTGTGAGCATTGTACCACTCTCATGAAATTACGTTTTAAAAAATGTGGCATTTATGGCTCTCACGGCCAAAAAGGTTGCTGAGCCCTGACTCAGATGAAGATCTGAGGTGCCATCAAGTAGTTAGGAAAAGAGTCAGGAGAGAGTATTGTCCTGAAAATCTAAAGAGAATAAAATATCAAGAAGAAGAAACAGGGTAAAAGTGTTAAAGTCTACAAAGAGGTCAAGAAGGATGAAGATTGAGAAAAGGTCACTAGATTTATCAATTAAAGAAATTACTGGAGGGGAAGCTAGGTAGTACAGTAGATTAAGAGCCAGGTCTGGAGTAAGGAGAGCCTGAGTTTGAATATGATTTCAGATGCTTCTGAGCTATGTGACCCTGGACAAGTCACTTAACCCTATTTACCTAGCTTTTGCCACTCTTCTGCCTCAGAATCAACACTATGAATAGAAGGTCAAGGTTGTTTTTTGTTGTTGTTGTTCTTGTTTTATTTTATTTTTTTTCAATTACATGTAGAAACAATTTTTAACAATTATTTTCTGACATTTTCTGATTCAGATTTGCTCTTTCCTCTCCTCTTCTCCTCCCAAAGGTGGTAAATGGTTTATTTTAGGTTTTACCAGTGCTTTCACATAGTACATATTCCCCTTGTTGTGACAAGAAGACACAAACCATGAATTAAAAAAAAACTAATGAAGGGAAATAAAGTGCAAAATGATGTGCTTCACTCTGTAATTGGCTCCAACTGTTCCTTCTTTGACTTCAAATAGCACTTTTTATCATTAGTCCCCTGGAGTTATCTTGGGACTTTGTTTTGCTGATAATGGTTAAATCATTCACAGTTGATCATCATACAATATTTCTGTTACTGTAAAAGCTGTTCTCTTGGTTCTGCTCACTTCACTTAGCATCAGTTCATTTAAGTCTTTCCAGGTTTTTCTGTACTCGTCCCATTTGTCATTTCTTATGGTGCAATAGTATTCTATCACAACCATAATTTTGTTTATCCATTTCCCAATTCATGGATGGTCAGCCCCTCAGTTTCCAGTTCTTTGTCACCACAAAGAAAGCTGCTAAAAATAGTTTTGTACAAGTAGCTCCTTTTTCCCTGGCTCTCATCTCTTTGGAATACAAACCCAGTAGTGGTATTGCTGGGTCAAGAGGGTATGTATTGTTTTATGGCCCTTTGGGGCTACCAACAGTGTATTAGTGTGAAGGTAAGGGTTTAAAAAAATTTTTTTAAAGATATCATTGACCACTTTGGAGAGAACTATTTCATTTGAATAATGAGGTTTAAAGACAAACTATTAAGAATTAAAAATTGAGTGAGAGGAAAGAAGTGGAGGCAGTAACTGTAGATAACCATTCCAATTCAGATTACCCAAGGAAGGGTGGAAAGATATAGTAGAGGAGTTAGCCAAAGTTCTTGGCTAAGGGGGCAACTAGGTGTCTCAGTGGATTGAGAGACAGGCCTGGAGATGGAAGATCTTGGGTTCAAATTTAGTCTCAACTACTTCCTAGCTGTGTAACCCTGGGGAAGTCACTTAACCCCCACTGCCTAGCCCTTACCACTCTTCTGCCTTGAGGGGAGGAGAAGAAGGAGGAGGAGGAGGAGGAGGAGGAGGAGGAAGAGAGAAGAAAGAAGAAAAAGAAACTGTCCAGTCCTGACCAGTCGTCTGCTCATTCAGAGGGTTTCACTGGCAAGGTCTGACCATGGGCAAGTCAATTAATCTGTTTGCCTCAGTTTCCTCACATGTAAAATGTGGATAACAATAACACCTACCTCTCAGAGTTGCAGTGAGGATCAAGTGATATAGCAAAGTGTTTAGCATGGAGCCTGGCACATAGTAAGGGCTTAATAAATGTTATTGTTATTATTATTATTATCATCATCTATATGAGATACCTGCCCTATTTAAGGGTTCCAAATTGGGTGCTTTGTCTTAACCTGTATCCCTGAGTTTGTTTTCATAATGTGAAAATAAAACTTGCATAAACTTGACATTCACCAAAACCATAATGTTCTTGTCCTACTGTTCTATCCTAGGACATGAGCATTAAAAAATAAAAATAATAACTGATATATAACTTACATATAGATTCAAAATTTGTAAGGCATTTCACTGTCACTATAATATTTGACCGCCACAACAAAACTGTAGATAATACAGATAGTATTATGCCTGTTTTACAAATTTAAAAAAAAATGTTACTAACACCTATATTCACCCATCTACAAAGTGATGGCAATAAAATTTGTACCCACCTTCCTGACTGCAAATCCAATATTCTTAAGATCTTACTAGTCTAGGGTTCTGAGTTAAAGAGTTGCCTAGGCAACTTGCCGGATGGTGTAAACTCCAATAACCTCTATATATCCTTATATCTCATATTTGGGGAGTGCTGGGGAAGCAGCAGTGCCCCAGTGTGCTGCAGGCACAGATGACACATTTGTTTCTGTATGCATCCTTTACCTCAATAAAACAGCTATTAGCAAGTTAGTGCTCCCTGCTGGCATGTTCCATGTGTCAACTTTTGAAACCTGAGGGAGAAGCTATCATTCAGAAAAGATCCTGCCACTACAGGCAGACCCTTGGGTAATTGAAAACTCCCTACTGAGAGGTATTGAGGCATTATCTACTTCCTAGTGCTGCTATAAGGAAAGTGCTTTGTAAACCTTCAAATGCTATACAAATGTGAGTCATTGCTGTTGTGGTTATGGTGGTAGTAGTATGTATATCTCTAGCTGACATGAAAAATAGAAAGATATGCTGTCTTCCCCGGGCATATTTCCAGGACTTAAAGGAGAATCTCCAGAGATCTGTCAAATATAATATCTGCTCCTCACTTCTAATGACTCAATATTGGGACAAATTAACTATCAGAATGAAAGGGGGAAAAGCCTAGTTAAGCATTATGCTGTTATTATAAGAAATTGAAGACCTAAGAGACACATGAGTTATTTTACCATTATTTTACTGCCCACTGAACCGTGAAGAGAGGTTTCAGAAGACAAAGTCATTTTGGGGAAGTGAACTATTAGTTAAGATTATAACCTTGACAAGTAGAAAGGAAATAGTTCATTGAGAAAAAGCTTTGCAGCCAATTTCCCTGAAAAAGATCTGGTACCCATGCTATACAGACGGATCTTGCTTTAGGTAAATTTGCATTCTGCAAATTCGACTTTACCTAAAGAATTCTATTTTTTTTAAACCCTTATCTTCCATCTTGGAGTCAATACTGTGTATTGGCTCCAAGGCAGAAGAGTGGTAAGGGCTAGGCAGTGGGGATTAGTGGCTTGCCCAGGGTCACACAGATAGGAAGTGTCTGAGGACAGATTTGAACCGTAAGACCTGCCATCTCTAGGTCTGGTTCTCAATCCACTGAGCCACCCAGCTGCCCCTTACCTAAAAAATTCTGAAAGAGGGGCAGCTGGGTAGCTCAGTGGATTGAGAGCCAGGCCTGGAGACGGGAGGTCCTAGGTTCAAATCCGGCCTCAGCCACTTCCCAGCTGTGTGACCCTGGGCAAGTCACTTGACCCCCATTGTCCGCCCTTACCACTCTTCCACCTATAAGTCAATACACAGAAGTTAAAGGGTTTAAAATTAAAAAAAAAATTAAAAAAATTCTGAAAGAAATACAGATTTTAAAAAAATCTATGTTAACTTTTCTGTGCAGTACTGAACTCTCTCTCTGTTCCTGCCCCTTGTTTGGTGCTTCATGGTCTCCCACTCCAGCATCAATCCCCCAACCCCGCCCCCTCTCAAAAAAAAAAACCTCTTTCTTAAAAATCCTCCAAGTTAAAGTAGAATAGATCCTAGATCACAGCTTTGGCCTGAGACCTCCAGCACTCAAGAAAGGAGACCTTTACCCAGGTCTATCCATTTACCCTGTGTTTGTAAAAATTTATAAAAACACAAGCCATTACCCAATTAATAAATGGTCGAAGCTTTCAGAAAGAGAAATCAAAGCTATATATCAGTCATATGAAAAAAGGCTCTAAACCACCAATAATTAGAGAAACGCAAATTAAAGGAACTCTGAGGTACCACCTTACCTATCAGTTGGCTAAGATGACAGAAAAGTAAAATGACAAATGCTGAAGGGGGTTTGGGAAAATAGGTACACTAATTAATGGAGTGTTGGTAGAGCTAGTCCAAACATTCTGGAGAATTTGGAACTATGCCCAAAGGGCTATAAAATTGCATACTTTTTGACCCACCAATATAGATACTAGGTCTATACTCCAAGGAGAGCAAATAAAAAGGAAATGGACCCATATGCTCAAAAATGTTTATAGTAGTTCTTTTTTGTGGTATCAAAGAATTGGAAATTGAGGGGATGACCATCAAGTAGGGAATGGCTGAAATAATGGAATATCAGGGCAACTAGGTAGCAGAGTGAACAGCCTGGAGTTGGGACCTGGCTTGAAAAAAATGAAATCAGGGTTGCAATCTGGTCTCAGGCACTTCCTAGCAGTGTGGCCCTGGGTAAATCACGTAACCTCAATTGCCTAAGCCTTGCTACTCTTTTGTCTATAGAATAAAACATACAGTAAAGGTGTTTTGTTGTTTTTTTTTTAAACCCTTACCTTCCGTCTTGGAGTCAATACTGTGTATTGGCTCCAAGGCAGAACAGTGGTAAGGGTAGGCAATGGGGGTCAAGTGACTTGCCCAGGATCACACAGCTGAGAAGTGTCTGAGGCCAGATTTGAACCTAGGACCTCCCGTCTCTAGACCTGGCTCTCAATCCACTGAGCTACCTACTCAGCTGCCCCCAGGTAAAGGTGTTTTAAAAAGTTATGGTTTGTGATTGTGATTTATTGTACTGTATATAAGAAATAATTAAGAGGATGGTTTCAGAAAACCATGGAAATATTTATATAAAATGATGCAAAGTGAAGTTTGTAGAACCAGGAGAATATTGTACATAATGCCATTAGTAAATGATCAGAACAACGATTATAAATGCAACTCAAAAGAAATTATTATGTAAAATGCTATCCATCTTCAGATAGAAAACTGATGGTCCTGGAGTTCAGACTGAAGCATATTTTTAACTTTATTTTTCTTGGAAAATGGCTAATGTAGAAATATGTTTTGAATTACTTAATATGAATAATGAGTATAGATTTCTTCCCTTCTCATCAGTGGAAGAGGGGCCAAAGAAAGGGAAAGAATGTAGAACTGAAAATAAAAATAGAATTTAAAAAATTTAAATCAAAAATTATTAAAGCATCTTTAAAAATGCATAGGAGAGAATAGAAGGAAATTTGGAAGGAAATAAACAATAAGAGAGTTTAAAAAGTAATAGCTAAAATTTATTATACTATGTGCTGTCTTGTTAAAGGAAACTATATATTAGAGACGCATGGTTTTTTATATAATCCTCTTTTTCTTTTCTAAAAAAATTATCTCCTCTCAAATACATTTTCAATCTCTTTCTCTTTACTATATCCTTAATATAATGCCTAAAAATAGGCATTATGTTAATGTAAAAAATAGACATTATATAATAGCTCTAAAAGCAAAATATCCTTTCTTTGACCCTATTATCACCATCCAGCTACCATTTCAATTTTTCTCCTCTTCCTCATTGCTGAACTTATTGAAAAAAATTATCTGCACTTGATGTCACTTTCTTCTCAACCCTCTTGTCTTTACGTTCTCTATTCTACTATAGCTTTCCTCGAGTTACCAAGATTAAGAAGGACTGGAAAAGGCCTCTTATAGAAGGAATTTTAGATGAAACGCGAAACAGGTCAGAGAAGCCTAGTCATTTAAATTAGATTCAATTTTCTCAGCCATTCTAAAAAGATGTTTTAAAATAGAAAAAGACTATAAACTAAGGAGATGCTTATTATTGGGTAATGATTGAACAAATTGTGGTATACGAATGTATTGAAATAACATTGTGCTATAAGAAATGAGAAAAATACTTTCAAAGAAACATGGAACAACTTTGAATAACTAAAGCAGAATAGAATGAGCAGAATCAGAATAACAATTTACATTATAACATCAATATTATAAAAATAAACAACTTCAAAAGGCTTAAGGACTCTGATCAATGAAATAATCAGTCATGATTTTAGAGGACAAATAAAGAAGAATCTATTCACCATACAACAGAGAGATGATGGACTAATATACAGAAGAAATGAAATTTGGGATATAACCAGTGCAGAAAATAGTTGAACTTGACTGTATTTATGTGATCCAGAGGGTGGAAGGAGTGGGGGAGTCTCTGTTTCTTTACTTTCAGAAAATTGGGGGAAGTGAGAATGAGAAAAAAATGCTTCATAATTGGGGAAAAAAAGAAAAACACTAAGAATGTGTAAGGAATTACAGAAACTATAAGATCAGCTGAGCCAATGAAAATGCCCAAATTAATCTTTAACACCTAATGTTCTTCATCACATAGACAAAGGGTGATAGTATATTTCTTTAAAAGATATAAATATACATATATTTTTCTCCATCTATTTTACCTAGGACATTTCTTGACTTCGTAGCAGTTTATTTTCCTTAAAATAAAGCAATTCTTCTGAAAATGTGAAGTTATGAAAGAGGATATTTTAGTTAAAGATAGCAATATTCAAATGTGTACAGTGAGTTAGATGATTTTTTACCCTTCTTAGTTTCAAGTAAAACAGAGATAAGTTGAACCAATGGCAACATTCAATATTTTTTAAAATAAATAAAACTATGGCCTATTGGATTTAATCAAGGGGGAAAAAATAACTTCAATTTAGCACCATTGGTTCATGCTCTGACTTTTTTACACTTATAAAGCATTTTCGACTATTAGAGTTACAAGAAAAGTGTAACTAGCCATGTAGTATGAAATGTATGAATGAATCAGGATGCAGTCATATATACTCAGCTTCCAAAACTAGAAAAAGGGAGCAGGCTTTGACTACAGATATTAATGGTTTATATCCTTGCTGAAAGCAAATGTCCTCCAACTATAAAAGCATTTTTAAAAATTTGAGATGGGGTGGTCAATTTGGGGCTGCAGGAGAGAGGAGGCAGAAATTTTGCTGGAGTTATTATGGTCAGTTTAAAATTTCGCATGCTATTAAATCAGTCCTATGAATCTGGGTCACATTCAGCTATCTTTTTTCTTTCATGAGAATTAATGGGGCCTTGTTACACTAAATGCAGGTGGCTAAAAATCTAATGGTGCTTTGCATGAGGTCTTCTTGCTCCAAAGACATCATTCATGGTAAGAAAAAACCCGAACCACAAAAAAATTAAAGTATTGGATCTTGTAGGGGTTTTTTAAAGTAGGTCAGTGATGTCAGTCTAATTATATTGAACACATAAGCAAGAAAGAAAAAAAGGAAACTCATAATACAATAAAGCTTTACAATAATGCAACATGATAGCTAAGTCTACTGTCACGGTACAAAAATGAAATAGAGCATGGGCAATTGTCTGATTAATTTAAGCAAATCCAAACTGAGTTAGTCTTTCAGGGGTCAGTTCAAAAAATGCAATTCAATAAACATTTGTTACACTCCTACCATATGCAATGCCTTGTTTTTGAATGTCAAAATCAAAATAATCAATATTCCTTTCACTTTGGGCAATAGAAAGGCAAATTAAAGATACTTATTTTTATATGGGATATAAACTAGTCCTAGCTTTAAGTGCACATTCTACAGAGGGTATAAAAACTGTTACTGTAACTTTAAGAGCTCAGATTGAGAGCTGGGAGGGAAAAGCAATTTTGTGCTGGCAATCTGAAAGGTAAGTTGAGAAATGTCTTTCTATAGTCAGATGGGAAAATGATTTAATGTGAAGTGCCTTTGCTTATGAAGTTAAAAAAAAAAGGTGTTAGGTTTTACCCAAGATCCAGGAGAATCTATAAAGAATCTATGCAATAGGGGCAGCTAGGTAGCTCAGTGGATTGAAAGCCAGGAGGTCCTGGGTTCATATCTGATCTCAGATACTTTCTAGCTGTGTGAGCCTGGACAAGCCACTTGACCCCCACTGTCTAGACCAGGGGTCAGCAACCTTTTCGTCCGTGAGAGCCATAAACGCCACATTTTTTAAAATGTAATTTTGTGGGAGCCATACAGTGCTCACAGTGCCGCTCCTGTAACAGCACCTGAAAAAAAATTGACTTTATGGCTCCTGCAGAAAGAGCTATATCTGGCCCTCAAAAGAGCCATATCTGGCTCTCGAGCCATACGTTGCTGACCCCTAGTCTAGCCCTTGAATGATATGAGCTTGAGTTTCTAGGCAAGTGAAGTTATTTACTGATATGGTGAAACAATTGATTGAGATTTAACACTGGTCATAAGCAAAAATATTGTAAATGGTTTATGTTCTTTAGATTACAATTGATTTGGTTTGTTAGTAAATTACATTTTTCCATACTTTAAATATATTTAAGTATAGACACATAAGATTAAATTGGAAAATATGGAAAAGATGTTTTAACTTCATTAAATAATTGGATAATAAAGTGGGACAGCACTCAACATTTCAACCAATAAGATAGATTACAAATTTGCCATTGAGAAAACAAACCACCCAAGCAAACCTAAATTAATACTATTATCTAGCCAGCTCAAGCCAGTTCCGTTGTTTGTTCAATTTTCAGTTCAATAGTTTTGTTCAGTTTTCAGTTCAATAATTTATTTACATCTTGAAAATCAACAAAGGCTACCATCCTTCCCCCTCCAACCACCCTAAGATTTATTGTTTTGGTTATCTAGACTAGAAGTGTCAAATCATGGGAGGTCAAGCAGGAAAACTGAATCAAATGAAAAAATGTAATTGGGAAATGTCTAACAAAATAAGTAAATTACAGTACAACATAGATAATGTTAATCTGTGGTTTTCTAAGTCAATATGTGCCCAGTAGGAATCCCAAATTTGACACCACTGGTCTAGACAGAGCAAGCTAGGTAGCTCAGTGGATACAGAACCAGAACTGGAGACTGGAGGTTGTAGATTCAAATCTGGTATTGGTCACTTCCTAACTATGTGACCCTGGGCGAGTCACTTAGCCCCAGTTGCCTAGCCCTTACTGCTCTTCTGCCTTGGAAATGATACTTAGTATTGATTTTATCTATCTATTCGTCCATCCATTTATCTGTCTATATTCTAGATATAATCAATACATAGTATTGATTCTAAGAAGAAAAGTAAGTTGTTTTTTAATGACAAAGAAAATGTTAATAATGCAGATTAAAATTTCCAGGTCTGGTTTTAAACATTTATTTACAGATAAGGAGGACACCACTGCCTACACTCATTATCCAAGGGAACCCCTATGGAGAAGGAGCCCACCAATCTCACCTCCACAAATACCAGCCATTGACTGGCTGTCACCAATGAGAAGATAGATAATAGGACAAGCATACCTCCCACCCCACCCCCAGCTCCAAGTGAACCTGTTACAACGTGACTGATGAAAAGACAGCAGCAATCACCACAAAACAGAAGATAACAATTTACAGCTTCTTTCAGATGCAAGAAACTCACAGAAAGCAGAGTTAAACAACTACAAAATCAAGCTTTTTCCTGGATCCAAATGAGCCATGTCTCACCCAGCTGTTTCTGATAAAGCAAAAATTGCTTTTCTAATGCTAAAGTTTTCTTCTGTCACACTAAGATGGATGAGGATCTCAAATTACATGAGAAGATACCTAAAACAGATAGAAAGGATAACCCCAAACAACCAAGTTCCTTTTCTAACAAATCTATTCCTTTTCCTTTCCTCCACTTGCATGGACTTGCAACATGCTAACTATTAAATTGTCACATAGTTTACCCATTTAGCTGATAAAATGTATAAAGGGATACACAGAAGAATCAGTGTTTGGGTGTGAATTGTCTCTCTGGGTTTGTAATTCCATAGTCCCACCACGCCATACGGTTAACATACCAAGGCAACTGCTATTCTTGACACACAGGAAATCTGAGTCCTGGTACTTTCAGCCCTATTGAATTATGACTTGGGAGACAGAAAGTTTACAGTTCCTGAGGCCCTAGGGAAAGGGTGTTTTCCCAAGACTGTAATTGTTACATATGACTATGCCTGTCTTCTATCTTCTCAGTAATTACACAAAGTCAACTGAATGTGCTCTTTTTAAAAATTCTTCATTATGCCTGTTCTCCGGTGCAGAATGAAGTTTCAGTATTTCATCAGAAATTTAAGCCTTATTCTGCATATTTTTACTCACACCGAACTCCCTCCCACTCACTTATTGAAGACTATGGAATTGGTTATAGAGTATCTTTGCTGGCTCTGTTGACTTTCTTAATGAATTCATCTGGAAATTTCTCTTCCATGCAGTAAACACTTCAACTTAAAGTTAAAACTAGAAACTGATGCTAAATTTTTTTAAATGATGTAAGATGACCTCATGTTCTCTTTGGAAACTTCAGTCCCAAGAATTCCTTACAAATTATAGCAGGTGAAGATTTAATCTACAAAATCACATGAGAGACAAGAGGATTCAGAAGTTAGAAGTCTGAGAAAAAGAACAACCAGAGAAGAAAACAGAGGAGGGGAAGCTCAGCTGGCTTCCTAAGAAACAGAAACAAGGAAATAATTTGGAATGAGTTAAACCAAGGACTAGACTTTAAAATCCTAAATCCAAAAGTAGAGCACAAAGGACCTCACTGAAAAACTGACACAATTAGGCCAAGAAAAGAGAAGAGAACTCCACAAAGCTATGTAGCAGCCCAATTTGGCTGAGTAACAAGTGGAAAGGAATCTGAAATGCATAAGGATCAGTCAAGGTCTTGTTTTAGGAGATAGAGGAAAAAGACTCACCAGTAACAACAATGAAAAAGAATTTACAACAAATGAAGAAAAAAATTATTAGCAACTACTTTGCAAAACTCATAGCAACAAAAATGAAAATTTAAACAAAATGTATCAATGTCCACAGATGTTAAAAATAATAAAATATAAATTTGAATAGAATTTAAAATATAAAACTTTAAAAAGAAAATTTAATGATCTCAGAAAAAGAATGAACAAATCACAAATGAACAGCTAAAAGTTTTTAATAATCTATATTTTATGGGTGAATTTTATGAAACCTTCAAATAATAATTCTAATTATGCATAAATTATTTACTAAAATTGGGAAAGAATCTCATCAAAATCCTTTTATGGCACCTAAGAATTCCTTACAATCTTTAATATTGGTTTAACACCTAATGTAGGGAGAGGCAAATCAGAAATAGAAGACCATAGTCCTATATCTTTAATAAATATCAGTTCAAATATGTAAATAAAATATTAGCAAAGAGGCTACAACACATCAATTGATGTCCATTGTCATTAATGTTATTTAACAAAGTGCCAGAAATGCTAGCTGTACCAATAAGACAAAAAACGAAATTGAGAAAATAAACCTATGTAAAGAAGAAATAAAATTGTTGCTTTTTTAGTGATATGATGGTCTTTGTAGAGAACCCTCTTACTTAGACAAATACAGCAAGAAAGAATGGAGATTTAGGTCAGCATATAACATAATTCCTGGCACATGGTAGATACTTAGTAAATGCTAACTAATTATGACTATGGCCAAGCTGTTATACTCTTAGCAGATTTAACAAGGAAATTTCTTGAAACTAAAGTATTACTACTCCTAGAAGAAACTGGTCTTGCATTAAGAAGTCTCTTCATAATCTACTTGAGGAGAGTTATCAAGCACAAATATCAGTTATCTCCCTATGGATCAAATCACAGAAGGAGATATTTTATATTGTGGAGAAGAGTGGTGAATTCTCTCCATTAAATTGTATGACAGATTTATCTATGATCAAGTCAACTCCAAGTATTTCCAAAGAGTACTTTGAGAAAGTAAATAAACTATCCCACATATGGAAGACATGAAATCTTTTAAGTTACAGAGAAACCACAAGTTGGAATCTACCATAATATCTGAAAGATAACTGCATATGGAGGTACAGAAAATACAGGCTTTATGCTTATCTCAGTAACTATTGCACCGAAATTCTCAGTTTACATAAAATTGTCCCTTCCAAAAAAAAAACCTATTTAATTTTAGCAACTGTTGCTATTACAAATAATCCTTTAATAGTGAATTTTTTTTGTTTTTGCATATCTTTCCTTTATAAATTAGACTTCTCATATAATAATGTTTTCATTTGGACATAGAAGCTCCCTTCTTAGCTTTTTTGAATGTATAGTCCAAAGAAATTATCAGGTGCTTTGAATGAGCAAAAATGGTGTAGTAAATATTTAATTGAATTGAGAAACTTTGAGGGTCCTGAGTTACAAGGTAAGCTAGTATAATTGTTTTCCCTTATATGAAATTGATATAATTGGGGTATCCCTTTGTGCAATCTTTCTTTTCTATGAAAGATAATACATATTGCATTTGAAGGTGTTGAATTCAGAGGCCTAATGTGACCTTTGGCATATTTGTGTATAAGACAAGTATTTGAAATATATTTGAATTTTTTAAATCTATCACAGTAACAAGTTAATAATAACTACACATGATCATAATGATAAAAATCTTACCAAAGATTTTTCATTCAAGGGATCATTTTGTCTGACATTTTTAGTTGATTTCCTGTCTGAAAATTTTATTCAATGAAACACAATTTTAAAGAATATCTACTGAATATAGGGAGCATCAAGGTAGCACAGTGGATATAGTGCCAGGCCTACAGTCAGAAAGTCTTGAGTTCAAATCTGACCTCAGACACTTAACTAGCTCTGTGACCCTGGGCAAGTCATTTAACCTTGTACGGCCTCTGTTTCCTCATCTGTAAAATGAGCTAAAGAAGGAAATGGTAAACCCCCCCCCCAGGATCTTTGCCAAGAAAACCCTAAAATGAGGGCAGAAAAAGTCAGACATGACTAAAATAAATGAACAAAATGATATCTCTTCCATCTACATAGAATTTTAGAGCAAAAATGGGCCAGAGAGATGCTCTAGTCCAATTCCTTTATTTTACATTATTCCTTTATTCATACACTTAAAATATGAAAATGCAGAATGACTTGTCCAGAGTCTTGTAAGACTAAGTAGCAGAGCAAAGATTCAAATGAATTTCTATGTCACTCTACATTTAAATATATAATGTATTTTTTTAGTTTTTACGTATGTACATCATATATTTATAGCAAAAAGTTGATAGAATTAAAGTTCATATATGTGTGTGTATAGAGATGTTTGTTGTTCAGTCATTTTCAGGCAGGTCTTCATGACCTAATTTTGAGTTTTCTCCGCAAAGATACTGGAGTGGTTTGCTCTTTCCTTCTCCAACTTATATGACAGGCGAAGGAAACTGAGGCACAGTGTTAAGTGACTTGCCCAGGAGTCACACATCTCATAAGTGTCTGAGGTGAGATTGAATTATGCCTTCCTGACTCCAGGTCCAACACTCTACTTACTGCACCAACTAACTGCCCAATATAGATATACAGTGCTTGAAAATTAACAATACACCTTATATATTACATACATAGTACCTCACATTTACACTGGAATTCAACTAGAACTGAGATTTCATTAATATAAAGAACCTCCAGTGAAAAGATGCTTTGAATAATGCAGATTTTTTTCATTCTTGGCATTGATATCCTCAGTGCCTAGCATGTGGTAGGTGCTTAATAAATGTTTATCAATTGATTATTGATTGGCACCTGCTCTGAAGTTTAGAATCCTAAGAGAGCTGCCTGGGACACACTTACATAGTATTTCCTAATTTACAAAATATTTTCTTCAAAACGACCTTGTGAGATCAAGAATGCAAGTATTATTGCCCTCATTTTACAGGCAAAGAAACTGAAGTCTTTATTTGCAGGCACAGAGACAGTGTCAGTCACACTGAAACTTAAACTTTTCACTCCAAGTCCAAGATTCTTTCCTGTATGCCATGCTGTTGAAAAACTGACATGTTTATGTACTTCACCTATCTATCTATCTATCTATCTATCTATCTATCTATCTATCTATCTATCTATCTATCTATCTATGATTAAATGCTGCCAACAATGTATTGACTCTCCCCACTCCCCCCCAAAAAAGATGAGATTACTAGTAATTCACACAGAATGCCTGCTGTACTCTGAAGCCCAGAAAGATCTACTCATAACCAACTTCAAATCTAGAAATCACGATGCTGAGTCTAATTTACTGGACAGAAACTATTTCCTATCATATGTTCTCCTAGGTACTTGTTCAGCAGTTGTAATTTAAAATATTTTTCATAATGTCTAGGAAAAGTCATCTCTGAGAAGAGTACATTTAGAACATGGTACAGTCACATCAGGGTACAACTCAAGTTTCATTACAGCAAATAAGGCTTGGAATAGAAACATTTCTCACAAATAGCCTTTTTTATATAGAAAAAGATGTCATCCTGGGGGACAGACAGTACAAATTTAGAGAAGTGTTTTGGAAAGAAGCTTTATTTTTAAGTGAAATGTAAATGTTCAATTGAGAATTGAGTCAGAACTAGTTCCTCTAATTAAATGGTTTTTTGTAATTATGGCACAAATGGCGCATTTCAAAAACTAGATTTCTTTCATAGTTTAATCAGCAATTCCAAACTAGAGATCAACCTCTGTAAATGACTGCACATAACTTTTGACCATTTGATTGAGCTATACCACCCTTGTGATGTTATTGGTCCTCTTCAAAAAACAAAGGACATTCATAGCTGTATGACCCTGGGCAAGTCACAATCCCAACTGCCTAGTCTTTTCCACTCTTCTGACTTAGAAGAGATACTTTGTATCTGTTCTAAGATAGAAGGGTTCCAAGGTAAGGATTTTTTTTAAGAAAAGAAAAACAAACAACAACCAGGAATTAATTAGTGGTGTCCTGATGTCTTAGTAAAACGTTTCCAAAATCTTTTCACAACAACTCTTTGCAAATGCAAGTGGTATTGCTCCTGCCTTTTTTCTTTTTACAGAAACAGAAAAATTAAATGAAAAGTAGGAAACTTCCCAAAGCCTTGATTTTTATACCCTTGGCCACTTCCTCTTTCCACACTTCAGAGAAGACTGTTCTTGGAACCTTAAAAGACAACAAGCAAATGTAAAGGCAATATTTTCTCAAGCTTTTCTAGCTGGATAACAAAGGATATAGACAAAACCAAAGATACTCTATTATTTTCATAAATAATCTAGGTTAACACTTTCAGACAACTTTATTCAACTGGATCATAGAGTAAGCAAGCAAGTCAATAGTCATACAATCATTTGCAATTGTATGATCTGATACAAAATTTCTTATCCGTTCTTTCTTACTTTCTTTCTTTCCTGAGTAAAGGATACTAAAGCTAAGATTGAAGTCTAAATGGACTTGAAAAAAGAGGGAGGAACAAGAAATAAAGCAGTTGGGAAAGAAGGTAGGTTTGAGCTTATTATTTATCCAATCTCATTTTGATGTTAAGTATCTTAGGACTTTGTTAACCAAAGCACAAGAGTAGGTGATGTCTTGGTCCAGTTAACCATTTCATTTAGAAATTACTCTGTAGAGCACATAAACAGTTGGATGAAATACTGGAGTTGTGAAAAAACAGGTTTAAATCTTACCTCAGAAATTATCTATGTGAGCCACGCTCTTTGTGGTGGCAAAAAATTGGAAAATGAGGGGATGACCTTTGATTGAGGAATTGCTGAACAAATAGTGGTATCTGTTGGTGATGGAATACTATTGTGCTAAAAGGAATAATGAACTGGAGGGATTCCATGTGAATTGGAACAACCTCCAGGAATTGATGCAGAGTGAAAGAAGCAGAACCAGGAGAACACAATCACATGTAATGACTTCACTACTAGCAGCAATGCAATGATCCAGGAAAATTCTGAGGAACATCTGAGAAAGAACGCTATCCACATCCAGAGAAAGAACTGTGGGAGTAGAAACACAGAAGAAAAACAACTGCTGATCACATCGGTCAATGGGGACATGACTGGGGATGTAGACTCTAAGCCATCACCCTAATGCAAATATTAATAATATGGAAATAGGTCTTGATCAATGACATATGTAAAACCCAGTGGAATTATTCATTGGCTGGGGGTGAGGAGGGGAGGGAAAGAACATGAATCATGTAACCATGGAAAAATACTCTAAATTAATTAAATAAAATTCTTCAATTCAATAAAAAAAAATTGTGATCCTAGGCAATTTACCCCTGTGAGCCTCAGTTTCCTGTAAAATTAGGTGGTTAGACTCCAATGTCTGGACTTTGAGACCTTTCCAATTCTAAATTTATGATCCTAAAATCCATGACCCTATTGTGTTGAATTATCAAATGAAAAGATGCTTTCATGAAATGAAAAGATTACAAAGTAATAATGTGCAAAATAGAGTTCAATATTTGTTCAACAAATATTCAAGAAGTACAAAGGATATTGGCTAAAAGAATGTTAATCAAACACGTGTAACTTAGCAAAGGTTGAAAGAAATGTGGAAGTTGTTAATTGATTTTGATGTTTATTAGTTCCTTTTTAGCATTATATTTACTCATATTACTTCAACATTTATGACTGGTCAATGAGGATACTCCTTTCTCCACAAGGAAAATCATAGCCCCTGCTCCTTTTTTGTGGATTTCTATAAACTACAAATTAAGCAAACAATTCATATCTGGTAGGCAGCTTTCCAGGTAATGAGTCTCTCCAATTTCACTCAACAAACATCTACTGTGTGCAAGGCACTATATAGGCACTGGGGATACAGAAGATGAAAGAGACCTTGCTTTCATGGAGCAAATATTCTACTGAGAGGGGAAACAATTGGTTTGAAGATTAAGTAAATCTGAGCTTTGAGAACTAAATTGTGGGCATGTAAGTGGCACAGTGAATAAAACTCCAGACACAGAGTCTGGAAGACTTGAGTTCAAAACCAGCCTCATAAGAAATGATAAGCCAGATGATTTCAGAAAAAGCTGGAAAGATCTGCAGGAACTAATGCAGAGTGAAATAAACAGAACTGGGAGAGAACACTATACACAATAACAGCAACATTGGACAATGATTATCTGAGAAAACTTGGCAATGCAATGATCTGGGATGATCCTGAAAGACTTATGATAGGGAATACTATCCACCTCCAGAGAAAGAATTGTTGGAGTTGTCTTTCACATCAGTGTATTTATGGTTTTATTTTGGTGTTTTGGTTATGTATGTGTTTGCTCTTACAACAATGACCAATATGGAAGTGGGTTTTGAATGATGATAAAAATAAAATGTAATGAATAATAAAATAAAATAAATCTCTAATATTAAAAAAAAAACAGCCTCAGACACCTAACTAGCTGTGTAATTCTGAGCAAGTCACTTATCCCTTGCGTCAGTTACTGACATATAAAATCAGGGAGAGAAGGAAATGGCAAGCCATTCCAGTATCTTGGCCAAAATATGGATCCAGATGGGGTCAAGAAATGTCAGACATGAACTAAAATGACTGAACAAAATTATTAGTGGATAGAGTTGGGATGAGTGGGGAAATGGCACCTAAGCTAAGCCTTAAAAGTAAGAAGCAATTCCAAGAATAGCGGTAAAGTAGAAAATGGAATGAGACATGAGAAGAGCAAATAAGATCACATGAAATCCTAGGAGTTATGTGAAATCAACAAGAAAAGATCAGTTGAAGCCAGTATTTGAGTATTAAAGTGCCATATAATGGAATAAGTATTTTACTCTGGAAACACAAGGGAGACACTTGAGTTTCTGGAATAGAGCAGTCACCTGTGCTTTAGGAATATCATTTTGGCAGCTGTGTAGAGGATGGATTGGAGGGGGAAATGGAGGCTATTAAGTTGTTCCTCATTCCAGAAATTGGAATTGTCACTGGAACCCATATGCTATCAATTAATGAGTATTTTTTAAGTGCCTACTATGTGTCAAGTACTGGATGCTCATTGCTGAAGATACAAGCACAAAGAATGAATTAATTTTGGACCCTTCTCATTTGTTAAATCAGTCAGAGTAGACACTAGGCTGACATTTGTTGTTGTTAAGTCATTTGTGGCTGGCTCTTTGTGACCCTGTTTGTGTTGTGTTTTTTTTTAAGCAGAGATACTGGAATTGTTTGCCATTTCTTTTTCCAGCTCATTTTGCAGTTGAGGAAACTAAGGCAGAGTTCATTGACTTGCCATGGGCCACACAGCTAGTAAGTGTCCTAGGCCAAATTTGAACTTGGAAAGATGAATCTTCCTGATTCTAAGGCCAGTGCACTATCTACTAACTGCCTCCATACACTGACATAGTCTTACAGAGCCAATTGGTTCCATGTTGCTATGAAGCACCAGAATAATTGTGAAAACAAGACTAACATATAGGGAAAAAAGAAAGAAAGGAAGCTAATGCCATAACAGTATGGATTTGTTAGTTCTGTCACAAATTAATGAGACTAGTCTGCTGTCTCTAAGCATGCCAAAGGCTCCCTATATAAGCAGAGACTGTTCCTAGTGACAACCATGTTTTATGAAACCCCAAATTTACCCTAGTCCCATAGAAATGTGCCTTCTGGAAACTCTCAGACTGACCCTTGTCTCAGGCTGAACAATACATCAAGCACCCATTGAGCCCCCCGGATAGGTGGTAAATGTAGTCAAATCTTAAGCATCTTTTTTTTTTATCTTCTTAGTTTCTCTTATTGTATTTAGGCTGCTCCTAGGTGCTCTAGCTTCACCCTACAACCTCTTTCCGAAGCCCCTAAGTAACTAGTCAATTGTTTCTCTTTGGTTATATTCCATAAGGTAGAAATATAACTCCAAGTTCTTTAGTTCAATGGAAATTCCCATTCTTGCTCTTTTTTCCTAGAGATATTGTTCCCAGAGCCTCAGAGCTGGTGTATGGTGTTGTGTCTATATGATTCTGTGTGGTGGCCACAAAAGCATCGTCTTCCTTGTCCTGATTAAAGGCGTTTTCTTTTGGAACTGCTTTGGTGGTTCTGTGATTTTTCAGGTTGACACTAGTCATCTGTAAAACAAAGTAATTCCTTTTTCAGGAACAGCTACCACATTTTCTACTTCTCGGTATCGCTCCACGGTACTTAGTCTAGTGATCTGTACTCAGTGAGTGCCCAATCAATGTCGTACAACTCTGTAGAAACACATTCTATATATAGATCTCTCCAAAAGGACAAAGAGATAGCAACTTGAAAGGGATCAGGAGAATGTCTTGAAGGAAGCAGGAAGAGAGCCTGGCAAGTTACTCAAAAGTTGGGAGGTAAAAAGGATAAAAGCAAACAAGGAAGAATCATGGAAAGAATAAAAACTTTCAAGCAAGAGGAGAAAAAACAAGAAGAATTATGGAAAACTTTTGACGGTGATTTGGCTTCAGATATTGATGTACTTATGGAGATTACATTCAAAGGACCCAAAACCAAACCTTCCTATCGCTATGGGAAACAGCAAAAAAAAAGAACTATGTTTGCAAATAACAAACTTCTCCCATCTGTTGCATTGTTGATATACTTTCAAAAGAGCCAAAAGCCTTTTAAAATTCATATAATGATATAAAATATTTTTCAAAATTCTAAGTTAGTCACTTGTCACATTCTAATACCTAGTAGCATAGAAGGTATAAAAGCAAAAACATGGGCATTATGCAGAAAGATGAAAAGTGTTTATAGAAGAAGAAAAAGCCAGCTGTGCTCCTTAGCCCAGGAAGTTCTCCTCATGACCAAAAAAAAGCTCAGATCACAGTGAAATACACAGATGTTTCCCTTCTCTATTTCTTCTCATCCAGTCAATGGGTTTTCTTTCAGATAGATATGGTGATGGTGCTTCTAGGAAGCTGTTGTTGGACCCTGTGTCCTGAATTCAGAGAAGTAACTAGGGTTTTTTGAACCTGATGTGGCCAGGGGGCAGTAAGGGTGCACCATGAGATGAAACTTCTGCCATAGGAGTATTGCATGCTAAGAAAGAGGCCCCCAAGACAACGAATATCACTAAATTTCCAACACTAAAACAAAACCAGGATAATCCACCCTGGTTACAGTGGTCTCAACTTTTATTTCTAAACCACAGTAACCTCTAAGTGTTCTTTGAATTCTTCTTGGGCATTTGGTTTTCTCTATCCATTCCGAAAGGTTCAATTTTAATTTCAATACAGACGATTCCCTGATCTTTCCCCCATACTTCTTTAATTATCCTAATCTTCCTGAAATTACTCATTTTTCAAGACCTACTGCATTCCCCTGAGCTACCCAGATGGTCATACCCTAGATCTTGCCATCATTACCCACAAAAGCACCACTTTCATGGAATTCTAAAATAATCTTATCTGATCCCAATCTTCTGCTTTGAAATCACAAATTTTGTTTATCATCCTCACCAGGGCCTCCACTTTTCAGTTCTTTCTCAGGGCACTTGGACACTCTCCTTCTCCCCAATCTTGATCCCTAGGTGGGCAAACCAGTTTAACTCTTCTGTCTTCTCTTGAATCTCTTACCCCCTTATCCTATCACTGATCTCTACTCCTACTTAAATGCTGCCAAATGAAGTCTGAGAAAATCACAAAACTATGCTGATCTCTACAAATGTTGTATAATATCAACTTCACCTTTACTCCAGCAAGGCAATCCTTTGACATCTTCTTTAATTGATTAACTATCCTGCTTTCTATAGTGGTTCTACCATATCTTTTCCTTCTTCTTCAATCCTGCCTTAGTTTCCCCTTTCCACATCCTCTTAGCTAAGGACCATGCTTCATATTCTACTAAAAAAAATTGAGATCATTTGCCAAAAACTTCCTCTTCTCCATTCCTCCCCATCTGACATCATCCTGATGCCTTCTACTACTATCTCCTCCTTCACCCATCTGACATGAAAAGGCAACTCTTCTTGCCAGTCCTTCTATGTACACAAGTGATCTCATTTTATCCAGTCTTCTCCAGAAAATGGGTCCCTCTGTCAACCCTATTTTCTCATGTATCTTCAATCTTTCCCTATCTACTGGCTGCTTCCCCACTGCCTACAAACATGTCCATATCTCATTACAAAAAAATGAAACAAAAAAATCTATTTTAAGTTACTTGATCCATCCATCCCTATTGGTTATCATCTATATCTTTTTTCTTTTTGAGGACTAAATCTGACAAGGCCACCTATAATCAATGCCTGCACTTTCTTCAGTCAGACCTCTGACCTTATTCATCATTCAACTGAAATTGCTCTCTCCAAAGTTACCAGTGAGCTCTTTATTATCAAATCTAATGACTTCTTTTTAATCCTCATCCTTCTTGACCTTCCAGCAGCCTCTGAAATTGCCTATCACCTTCCTTTTCTTGATAATCTCTTCTCTCTAGGTTTTTGTGATAATTCTCTATGATAATTCTCCTCTTGCTCTTTTCCTATCTCCTTTGCTGGATGTGTGTGACCCAAACAAAGTGCTTTGTCCCCAGCCCTCTTCCTTTCTCCCTTTATACTATTTCACTTGGTTATAGTCTTTTCTAGGCTGATGGTTCTCAAATCTACTTCTCTATCCCTAAACTCTCTGCTGGCCTCTAGTCTGACATCACTAACTGCTTATTGGACGTCTCAAACTGGATATCTTATAGATACCTTAACTCAATATGCCCAAAATTGATCTCATTACTTTCACTCCAAATTCTCTCCTCTTCCTAACATCTGTAATGCACCCTACTGTTGAGAGTCTTGCCATGTGTCTAGTCACTCAGGCTCACAACTTAGTGCAATATTCAATTCCTCTCTCTCTCACTTTCCCCCATCTCCAATATGTTGTCAAGTACTGTCAGGTTTACCTTTGTAACCTTTCTCTTATTTGCCTCCTTCTCTCTGGTGTAAATCCTCATTACATGATGCCTGGACTATTTCAGTAGCCTGCCGGTTGTTTTCCCTGTTACAAATCTCTCCCCACTAAAAGTCTAACTTTTACTAAACTTTCAAAGTAATCTAAAGCATAGGTCTGAACACATCATCCTTCCCACTCCATAAATTCCAGTAGTTCCCTATCACCTGCAGGATTGAAAATAGTATCTTGCTTGGCTTCAAAGCCCTTCATGACATGCTTTCCAGTCCCACCTTTCCATCCTTCTTATATTTTACTCATCTCCATACTCTGAGACCTAGTACCACTTGCCTCTTTGCTGTTCTTCTACATGACACTCCATATCTCCCAGCCCTGAGTATTTTCACAGGCTGTCTTCCTATGCTTAGAATTCTCTACCTCATCCTGGTTTCTAGCAAGTCATAACTAAAATTCTATCTTCTACAGGAAGCCTTTACCAATCTCTATTAATGCCAGCACCTTCATTTTATTAATTATCTCAAATTTATCTTGTTTATATCTTATGTTTACACAGTTGTTTGCATGTTGTATCTCTCATGAGACTCCCCAAAAGCAATGATTGTCTTACATCTTTCTTTTTCTCCCTGGCTCTTAGTACAAAGCCTGGAAGAGGGATTAATAAATGTTTACTGAGTAAATGTACATGTATTATGGGATGATATCAAGGGACTATGAAATAGGGAGAAAAGAGAGCTTATGGTGAATATCCTCAATATTTTGATAAAGTATGATGTAAAAGAATGGAGAGGGCCAGTGGGAGAGAAATGTCTTTTTCCACTTTAAAAAGCTTTTCCATATTTTTTAATTTTTAATTTTTTACATGCTAATATGTTTTTTAATATTTTCCCCCAACTACTTGTAAAAACAATTTTTAACATTCATTTTGGGAGAAAAATCTTAGTAAATGACATCCACTATGTGACAAAAGGTAGGGAACAAATGCAGTAGAGAGTGGGATAGAGATTCAGTTGAGAAATAAAAGTATTAACATTGCTGTAATAAGGGTTCGATTGAGATTAGATAATATTCATCTGTAGTGGGTCGATTCAGCATGGTATAACTACAAAATTTAATCAATTATCTTAAAACTATTACTTCAGTTTGGATTTTTGTTTTTTAATATTCAGGCCCCATTTTTCTCCTTATTTTCTTTATGGTTATTTAACTGTTCTTTTGCACCTCCTATTGGGGGTAAAACTAAAATCAATGAGTGAGAATTTGGCAGTAAAGTCAAAGAACAGATAGAGATCAAAACCTCTGGCTAACAGGAAATTTGGGGGTTATTTCTGGATTTCAATTAGTTATACTATCCTCTCTCTTGATTTGAGGAGGGAAGAAGAAATGTGAGAGGTTTGAGAAGGGAAAAAAAAAGTTTAGAATAGCTTCTGAAGGGATTGAGATAGAGCATTAACTAGGGAGAAATAAAAGGACTGCCTTGATGCAGTGAAGGCCCAGTTGAAGTTGAATAACATGAATTTATAATAAACCCAGTAAGCATTGTTGTGTGATATCTCCTGGGTACAGTCAGGAGCCCTAGGTTTGGAGTAGAGGATGGTGGGAATAATCCAGATTTGAGATTTGGGAAAAGATGAATAGCTGTAAGATGAGGAAGTTAAAGACTTGAGAACAGAGGTCAGTGTAGAATTGAAATGGTGAACTAGTCAAGATTGGAAAAAAGAGGAAAATGAAGTTAGAGTGGAGATAATGATCTAAAAAGGTAATGAGGAGGAGAAGGGTTGAATTTCTTGATGAGAGGGAAGAATAAGCTTGTAAAGGCAAAGGGAGAGGGAGAGGTGGAATGATAAGAAGGAATAAGTTGAGGAACCATAGTTCCTTTTTTTTAAAGAAAATATATTTTAGATTTCACATTTAAAATTATCTTAGTTTTGCTCGATATCCCCTCGATATTCAGCTAAATATTTCTTCTCCCTTAAAAATAGAATTTTTTAAAAGAAAGAAGAAAAAATAACAAATCATTAAATCTACTAATAAATGTGGGTTTCTAATTAAGGAAGTATAATACTTGGGTATAATGATGAGGTCCAGGGAGATTCCTATGCATGGCTAAAGTAGAGTAGAAGTGAAGTCATCTGAGTCAAAGAGACAGATTTGAGATTTGAGAGATAAAGGGATTTGGAAACCACACCAAAATGAATATTGAAGTTGATTGTGTAAGAGCAAGAGCTAAAGAAGAGAAGACAGTGAAAAAGGAGAGAAAATGACAAGAGATCAGTCACCATGATGAGTATTGGTAGGAAAATTTATTTGGACATTAAGAGGTGAAGCTGCTGAGTGATGGTGGTAGAGTGTAGTGTGTGGAACTGTCAGTGAATAGCAAAAAGTATTCACATACTCCCCGACCCTCACCCCCCAACCAGTTTAAGACGGGAGATTGGTGAGCTGTGTGAGAGAAGGTATGACCAGGGCTAAAGAGAATGACCAGAGATGCAACCAAATCTCAGTGAAAAACATAGTACATGGGAGGAACACGAGAAAGAAGCCCAAAAGGATGAAGAATTGTTTCAATATGAAATCCCAGAGGACAAAATGGAATAAATAGTCAGGGTTGGAGTAGCATATTCATAAGGATAAGTTTGGGGAGGTTAAGTTTCCCTTTTTTGAATCATATGTTGTTTTTCAGTCATTTTCTCTTCATGATCCCATTTGGAGTTTTCTTTTCTTTTCTTTTTTTTTTAAACCCTTGTACTTCAGTGTATTGTCTCATAGGTGGAAGAGTGGTAAGGGTGGGCAATGGGGGTCAAGTGACTTGCCCAGGGTCACACAGCTGGGAAGTGTCTGAGGCCGGGTTTGAACCTAGGACCTCCTGTCTCTAGGCCTGACTCTCACTCCACTGAGCTACCCAGCTGCCCCTTTTCTTTTTTTTTAAAAGTTTAATTAATTAATTGAGAATATTTTTCCATGGTTACATGATTCATGTTCTTTCCCTCCTGTCCTCTCATCCCGCTCCTGTAGCCAATGAGCAATTCCACTGGGTTTTACACGTGTCATTGATCCAGACCTATTTCCATATTATTAACATTTGCACTAGGGTGATCGTTTAAGAGTCTACATCCCCAATCATATCCCCATCGACCCATGTGATCAAGCAGTTGTTTTTCTTCTGTGTTTCCTCTCCTGTAGTTCTTCCTCTGAATATGGATAGCGTTCTTTCTCATATGTCTCTCATAATTGTCCTGGATCATTGCATTGCTGCTAGTACAGAAGTCCATTACATTTGATTTTACCACAGTGTATCTGTCTCTATGTATAATGTTCTCTTGGTTCTGCTTCTTTCACTCTGCATCAATTCATGAAGGTTGTTATAGTTCACATGGAATCCCTCCAGTTCATTACTCCTTTTAGCACAATAGTATTCCATCACCAACAGATACCACAATTTGTTCAGCCATTCCCCAATTGAAGGGCACCCCCTCAATTTCTGAGTTTTGCTACCACAAAGAGCATAGCTATAAATATTTTTGTACAAGTCTTTTTCCTTATGATCTCTTTGGGGTATAAACCCAGCAGTGGTATGGCTGGATCAAAGGGCAAGTAGTCCTTTAAAGCCCTTTGGGCATAGTTCTAAATTGCCTTCCAGAATGGTTGGATCAATTCACAACTCCACCAACATTTGGAGTTTTCTTGGCAAGAACTAGAAAAAGGCACTGTCATTGTTTGCCATTTCCTTCTCCAGCACATTTTAAAGGTGAGGAAACTCAGGTCAATCGAGTTAAAGTGACTTGCCCAGTATCACACAGCTAGAAAGTGTCCAAGACCAGATTTGAAGTCGGGAAGAGGGGCCTTCCTGAATCCAGGCTCAGCACTGTGCCACCTAGCTGCCAATCACCTAACCAGCACCCTATTAAGACCCAAAGGAGGGTACTGCCATAGTTTCCTGGCTTCCAGTTTTTCTCCTCTCTAATTATTCTTCTTAAACACAGTCATGAAATTGATACTCTAAGGTGAAGGTCTTACTATGTCATTCCCTTGCTCAAGCAGCTTCAGTGGCTCCTTATTGCCTCTATGATAAAATAAAGTGCTTCAGCTCAGCATATCGAGTTTAGCTTCAGCCTGTCTTTCCAGGCTTATTGCATATACATTACTCCCGCTTATGCACTCTGTGTTCTAGCTAAACTAAATTATCATTCCATCTCTTCCCCTGTACCTTTATATAGGCTTATCCTCTATACAAAGGAATCACCTCCTCACCTCACCTTTTAAAGCCTTGGGTTTCCTTTAAGGCTCAATACATGTCTCTTCCCCCACCCCCACCCCCCAAGGGAAGGCTTTTGTAATTTTGTTTTTTATACATTCTATCACCCCAATATGAGCAGCTTGGTGATGCAGTGAATAGAATGCCTGGCCTGGAGTCAGGAATTCGAATCGCACCTCAGACATTTACTAGCTATGTTACCCTGGGTAAGTCACTTAACCTGGTTTGCTCAGTTTCCTCATCTGTTAAATGATCTGAGAAAGGAAATAGCAAACCACTGTAGTATTTTGTGCTAAGAAAACCTCAAATCAGGTCATGAAGAATTGGAAATTGGATGCAATTGAAAACCACTCAACAACAAATTACCCTGGCAGTTTAGGCACCATTTTTCCTTTTGTCTTTCTATCCCTACCACTGAATACAGTACCTTGCATTTAGTAAATGTTTAATAAATGCTTGATAGATTTCATAATCCCAAAGAATCTCTAGAGCAAATGAAATGACTGTCCTAATCCACAATCTTCAGAGAACTCTGTGACAGCCCTAATCTATGGCTGCCAACTCAACGAACTTTCACTTTTGAAAAATGCTCCAACATCTGATCAGTTAAGCTATCCTGGAATGGCCTAGCAATGTGCAAAACGCAGTACTCATTTAGTCTACAGAGATGCTAAGACTAGTTTCTGTGATTCCATGCCTGGAGAGAAGATTTAAGGTTATACCCCGCTATGTAGGCACAGCTCTGCACTGCTCTGTTGTCTCTAAGAGCTCTAAGTCAATGAGAGCTGTGTCAATGAATGTAGCAGAAGAATCATTCACGAGTACTTCAAAAGGTGAGGCAGGGCTGAAAGTCTAAAGGAAAGAATTTGCCAACAACCTGGACAACATGTAATCTTGGAAAGTATATGCATTGACAGATTACACATTACACACTGGGCCGGTGTTTTTTTCAAAATACTTTCATAGACACATGAAAGTTCCTGCTGAGGACTAATAGGAGTTTCCAGTTCTCCAAAGATTACTTGTTTCCCATAGCAATCATACCCCTGGATTTCTAACATTTTCATATACAGATTTTAGCACCTGTTTGTTCCAGAAATACTTTCTAAAAACAGATCTTTCAAAAGGCCACTTCTAAAATTAGTCATTTTCTTTTATTACAAAGCATAGTAAATTGTATTTTTAGTAAGTGCTTCACACCAGGTATTTGGCATTATCCTGTCAAATCTATGATTACCAGCAATTTAGTAAGCTAGGCAACCCTTTTTTAGCTCAACAAAAGCAGGAAAGAAAGTGAGAAGTGACTTATTTTTAAACAAAGACCAATTTTTAGCACTTTCTTCATCAATTTCTCAGGGGATGTAAAGCTGGAAGAAGTGCCTTTAGAGACCATCTAGTCAAACTCTCTTATTACTCATGAGGAAGTTGAGGTCTAGAGAGGGAAAGTAACTTGCCGTAAGGTCACTGAGCCCAGCAGAATGAGGATGTTTCATTCTTTTTATTTGTACTCCCAGCACTTAGCACAACACTGTGCTTAATAAATAACTTGTGGATCCCTCAAACTGACAAAGCCCATATTCACACTCAAGTTTTCTGCCTCCAAATCTGGCACTTATTTTGCTAAACCACATGATATCTCAAGTATGTGTGGCCAACTTTGTACCATAGAGTGGCTTAATCATAAGTGGAGGCAAAGGTGACTTTAAACTGTGGTCCTTTTTGCAGCTTTGTTCCAGAGGTGATGAAGAATGGTCTAACTCTAACAGACTGAATATTGCCCAAGACACCAAAACCTGGATTCAAGCGAAGGCTCTGACTCTCATGGCTTTGTGATATTGGGAAAAGAAATTTCTAGGGGACAGTTGGATAGCTCAATGGATTGAGAGCCAGACCTAGAGATGGGAGGTCTTGGTTCAAATCTAGCCTCAGGAACTTCCTAACTGTATGACCCTGGGCAAGTCACTTAAGCCCCGTTGCCTGGCCCTTACCATTCTACTGCCTTGGAATCAATACAGTATTGATTCTAAGACGGAAGGTAAGGGTTTTAAAAAAAAGTAATTTCGTCTATGACCCTGTTTCCTCATCTGCAAATTAAGTAGGTTGAAATAGGTAAGTAGTATCATCCAAAAGAAAAGGGAAACATTAAACTATATTTAAGCATTCCTACAAACCATATATTGACTTAGAAAACTACATATTAATGTTACCTATGTTCTATTGTACTTTTATTTCATTAAGTATTTCTAAATATGTATTTTTTAAACCTTTACATTCCATCTTATTATTAACTCTAAGGCAGAAGATTAGCAGGTGTTAGGCAACCAGGGTTAAATGACTTGCCCAGGATCATACAGATAGGAAGCATCTGAGACCAGATTTGAACCCATTACCACCATCTCCAGGCCCGGCACTCTACCCACTGTACTACCTAGGGGGAACCCTGGCAACACTCCCTACTGTCGGTGGAATCAGACTAAAATGTAATTGGTGGGGCAGCTAGGTAGCTAAGTGGATCACTATCACTATCCAAGCCTGGGATAAGGAGGAGTTGGGTTCAAATCTGGCCTCAGACACTTCCTAGCTGTGTGATCCTGGGTAAAGTCTTACTTAACCCTGTTTGCTTAGCCCTTGCCTTTCTGTCTTAAGACAGAAAGTAAGAGTTTTAAAAAGAAAAAAAGAGAGAGAGACAGACCCTGTTCTCAGTCAATAAATATTTATTGTCTATCATGTGTCAGGTGCCACACTAAGTGCTAAGGATTAAAAAAAAAAAGGCAAAAACTAGAACCCTGATTTTAAGGAGTTCAGGGTCTAATGAGAGAGACAACATGCAAACTACTCAATACATGTAAGGCATAAGCAAGCTAAATTAGATATAATCAACAGAGGGAAGGCACTATCATTAAGGGAGAGAGAGAGCAGTTTACTATACTGAAGGCGGACTTTTAGTTGGAACTTAACGGAAGTCTGGGAAGTTAAGAAGCAAAGATGAAAAGGGAGAGCATTTCCAATTATGAGGAATGGCCAATTAAAAAAATCCAGAGTCCAAAGATGGAATTTCTTGTTCAAGCATTAGCAAGGAAGCCAGTTGAGGGATCTCAGAGTTAGTGGGAGTGGGGTTGGGGGAGGAAGAAATTTAAGGCATAAGAAGACCAGAAAAGTAGGGGTAGGTTTTGAAGGCTCTGAATGACCAGAAAGTGGCATAATATACTTTTTTTTAAACCCTTATCTTCTGTTTTAGAATCAACTCTAAGAATCTTTTCTAAGGCAGAAGAGTAGTCAGGACCAGGTAACTGGGGTTAAGTGACTTGCCCAAAGTCATAAAGCTAGGAGGTGTTTAAAGCCATATTTGAGCCAAGGAGCTCTTGCCTGTAGGCCCAGCTGCCTCACATAAAATATACTTTTTAATCCATGAAAAAAATCTTCAAATAAGTTCCTTCTGAATAAGAAATAAAGGAGCTCCTAAATAAGTCCCCCTTCTAATGTGTCTCACTTGAATAAATGAATGAAACATTTATTAAGCATTTACCATGTACAAAACACTATGCTAAGAATACAAGAAAGAAAAATAAGATATTCCTTGATCTTAAGGAGCTCACATTTTAACCAGACTAACAACAGAGATATAAAGATCCAATGGTCAGTGACTATAGGAGGTAACAGTAAAGCAAATATTGTTTATTCTTTAATGTCATTTCCACTTTGCTCTTACTAAGGACTTTAGTGGCAAATAGTTAATTACTCAAAGTAGTAATAGCATATATAATTCCAGTTTCCTTTGCCTAGTATTTTATCATTGTCAGTCCAAAAACATTAGTCATAGCCCAAGAACACATCATAAGGACTTCTTATGATTAACTGAATAACCTAAAGACCAATTAATAAACTTCATTCACCTTGGGGATTTTTATAAATAGCTAAGTCTGGCTGTACTACACATGTTAGCAAAAAATGTCCACAAACAATAAACCTTTTGATATATAACAACAAGGTTAAGCTATTGAAAAAACAAATACTTAAAGTTATTAAATGATTTATAAAGCATTTGAATTGTGCAAAGTGGTGTCTCAAAAATCTGTCTTCAGTTTTAAACCATTAAAGTCTAAAACTGCACAAAAACTTTTTGGACATCCTGTATATAATACTTGATAATTTACAAAATGCTTTCCATCCCGATTTTACAGACAAGAAAACTGAGGGTTAAGAAGTTAAGTTTGTTGACCAAGATCCCACTACATGAAAAAGACAGAAATGAATTTCTCATCTAGGGTCTTCTTTCTTCAAGTCTACCACATCCATGCTTCAGTTATCACCATACTTTCTGGTAAAAGCCACATTAAAGATTTTGACTTGAAATCTCCCCAAGAAAAAACCTAATTAATATTACTTCATAAGCTACCTCAGAGGCAGCTATAAAATATTTCGAAAGGCAAAATGTTGAGTCTTCCCCATCGTCTTCTTCACAGTTCCTTTACCCTTTGGTGGATCTTGACAGCTCTGTGGAGAAGTGGTTAGAGCCCTGAGTGTCAGAAAAATCTGAATTCAAATCTGGAGTCCCAGAATAGCTATTTGATCTTGAGCAAGTCACTTAAACTTTATCTACTTCATATTCCCTCCTTAAGTGTCTGGCATATTGTAGGTGCTTATTAAATGCTTGTTTCCTTCCTTCTGGTTCCTTCCTGGGTATCCAGTTGTCTCAGGATGACCTGACACCTCCCTCCCCCTCCTTTTCAGGGTAAGGATGGGAAAAGCAGGGTTTCTCTTACATCATTATTGACTTAAATCTCTCTCAAGTTACACCCACACCTCATAAAGTATTTGAATTTTAAAAGATCAAAGGGAAAGGGTAATATTGAGCCCAATGTAAAAGATCCTCTAATTTTGTCATTTCAAGTGCCCTAGTAGAGGAGATACATAGGGGTGGTAGCTTTCCTTGAGGTATTCAAATTAATATGTAGACTCAACCCTGCTTACCTTCTCTAATTCCTTCATTCACCCTTTCCCCAAGTTGCTTTTCTTTTCTTTTTTCCTAACTTGGATGATCTAATAGAAAAAGTTAAAACATCTTTCAGAGCTTAAGGAACCACATAACATGTGGTTTTAGTATTCAGGTAAGTAACTGGGATTACCTCTGCTGGGATCTGGATAATGAGATGTATAACTTGAGAAAGGATCTCATTAAGAGCCTCAGAAAGATTCTTCCTAGATACATTTGTGAAAAATTAGTCTTTTGATCCGGGGGAAATCTTCAAAGTCTACATTGATTAGACAAGTCCACAAAGGTGCTAGATTTGGAAGACAATATCTCTGAATAGCACCTGATGTTTCTTTGTTGTCAACAAGAGAGGATATTCAATTTCAGATTTAGAAGAGCTGTCGCTAGAGCAAATCAAATGACTAATAATTTTAATAGCCTAATTAGTCTCCAAATCTTCCTATTTCTGTGATTTTAAAAATGTGCCTTTCATTTTAAAAGATTAACTGGCACAGAAGGAGAGAAAAGGAGGATTCAATGAGAGATACACATTGCTTTTGGCATACTATCTTTTCCATTCAGTTCTCACGTCAAACTTCAAGAACAAAACATCTAGAGGGCATGGCTTGTGTTTTTTGCCATGATCTTGTATAGCTGTACAAAAGCCAAAACACTATGTATATGCAACAAGAGTTTAACGGTCATCATAATGAAGTCTTGCTAAACAAGTAAAAATAGAAAGAACATGCAGAAGAAAAACTAAGGTGGGTGGCAGGGAAGGTGTGTACTCACAGTACCTTCTATTGTTATCAATAGAAAAATCTCATTACTTTCCCCCTATATTTAGAGCACAAATGCCTACTATTAAGTTGAAACTGGGAGTTTGTAAAGAAAAGACGACAACCTTAGAGCAACAAAAGTATTCTCATTTATAATTAGGGAACAACGTACTTCTGTATATTCTAAACTAAACTGATTTATAATTTATAAAGTAGCACACTTTTGAAAGGACTAGAAAGAGGTCGGGAGTCTTTTTTCCCTGCTTCTATTGAAATAGTCATTTCAGTTACTCATCATCCAACATTTCCTTTTGGCATGGACAATGAATCCAAAACCACTATTAAAATAATTACTCCAGCCGTGTCTGCACAAAAGAAATGGGTATCCTTCACGAGAATCTAGGAAGACTACAGCCATCACAGGGATCCCTTTATTAACTTAGCTGGAGAGGGAACAAGATCAAAGTAATGGGAAATGGACAGTTGAGAAGCAGGGAAGAAAACAAGGATGAGTGAGTCCTGGGGTACTTAAAAATAATTATCATGATTGTTATGCTTTAACGGAAAGGGTAGCTCAACTTTCTATAGGATTTCACTCCAATAAGAAGCCCAAGTTTGTATTCTTGGTATTCGCAGAAACCCTGTGCTGGATGTCTTGAGTTTCTTCAACAAGTTGTTCAAACCCTTACAAAAATCTACTCACTAAAATAATTTTATACTCGGGATATTGACCGTCAGGAAGAAATGAATAGGATCTTTTGAGAGTCTCAGTCTTTTCCTCTCTGATTAACCAGACTTCTGAAATCCCATGAGAGCCCAACAGATCTCCTGGCTTGGAGTTCACTTCTAAGTAAGCCATTACCTCCTCTCATGTCAGTCAGAAATGACCATGCCTGAAAGAGTTGCAGTGGTTTGGGAGTAAGACTCCTTAGTGACTCCTTAGATAGGAAGGAGAGTTCCTTCCACATGTTGAATGTATGGGTATGTTTGTGTGACCATATTTAAAACAGAACCTTAATACCTTTTTAAATCATTCTAATGAGAATTTGCAAGTATGAGGCTGAGAGAATTGGAGAAGGGATGGGAAGGCAAAAGTGCCACGCTCTTAGTTCTTTATCTTAACTACATTCAGAAACGTTCTTCAGACTCTCTAGGAACACTGTCTAGCAGGGAAAGGAAATAGTTCCTTCCTGTCCATGAGCTTTTCTATAATTCCACCCCCATCTCCACCTCACCCCACCCCCAGCCCTAGTACCCGAGAGAGGTGTCAGGTTCCAAAAGCCTAAATGGTTAGATAATCTGTTTAATCCCCTAGCCAGTCCAACAGAGGACCCCCCCCCCTGCCCCGCACCTCCAAGAACTCCAGACCCACCTCCTCTCTACTCAGCCTTCTCAGTGAAGGAGTGGAGAAGAGGGGGAAGGGATGGGATGGGAAAGAGAATTTCACCATTCCTTTGGTGGAAAGAACCACCAACCCTCAAAGCCATTACAATCTGCCAGGAGAAGTTAGGGTTAGAGTAAATGGGGGTAAGGATGGAAGATGAGTAACCTCAAGTCTGTCCTCTAGTCAATTATTTACGGCCACTGGCCTATTCACTCCCTTTCTGTTCAGATCCTAAATCAGTAGCTAGGACAGGAATGTATGGAGATTAGAGGTAAAGCAGGGTTACATTAACCCTATGTGATCCATCAGATTACCTTATGATACAGGGACGCCCTGCTCGGTGATTCAAACTACAGGGGAGCCTTCCCTTCAACCCTTACTAGGAATGAGTGGCCCTAACTTTTGGCTGCAACCTCTATGCCTCCCGCCTCTCTCCCACCCTGGCCGCCGGGAGGCAACCGGGGTAGGAACTGGGGGCGCGGTGGCCGTCCTTTAAACTTTCAGGGATCTGGACCTTCTCACCTTTTCTCCGGTCAGCACATGTAGTCCCTCTCTCACTTTAGCGAAGGAGCCTTCTCCCAGCTTCCTGCTGCCGATGAGATAGTTGCCAACCCGTTTGTTGTGCTGGAAGTCCCGGAGCTGCTCCCTAGACACCGCGCTCACCCAGGCAGGGAGGAAACTTCCAGCCGAGGCAAGAGAAGGCTTCGCGTCTTCCCCGCCGTCGTCTCCTCCTCCGAGCCCCGAGCCTGGCGCGGTGGGCTCGCTCAAGAGCCCGTCCCCAGCCGCGGCCGGCATCCTTCGCCTAGTCTTCTTCCAGCTGCCGCTGCTGCTGCTGCTGCTGCCGCCGCCGCCCGCCGATGCTTTCCCCGCCCCTCCTCCTTCTCCTCCTCCTTCTCCTCCCCCCAGTCCGGGTGGGACTCAGCAGCCTCTGACACTTTCCTATTGGCCTCGACTCCCACCCCAACCCCTGGCCGCAGAGCTGTCCAGTCCCAAGCTAGCTCCCCCAGCTCCTCCTGCGTTTCACTCATCCACCGGGGAAGCCTCCTGCTACGCACGTATACAGGCTGCCCTCCTCAAGACCCCCTCCTCTCCGCCTCCCCCCGCCCCCCAGAAAAAGAGACAATAGGGGCGTAATGAAAAGATTAGCTGGCCCCACCCCAAGTCTCTGGCTCCTCTACTCTAGGGAGAGTCTGGTGGCCAAGGTGGAAAAGGAACAAACCTCAATTCCACCTCCCTTACCCCTTTCCCCAATTAAGTTCCTCTTTCGAAGGTCTGATGGTTTTTCTGGTTTTGTTTCACTGGAATAGGATTCCCCCTCCGGGCTTCCCTACAGGCTGGGTCACGACCATAATCTACTGGCTCCGGCGTGCCAGGGATTGCATCTCATTCAGAAGAAAACAGAGAAACCAGCTTCAGCTTGGTTTGTTTTCTGGCACCGAGGAAATCCTGAGTTGCTGCTGTCTTCTCTATTTAGGGTTTTCCCCTGGTCTCCCTCTCTGTCTTACGGCTACTCTGGGCTCGGATTCGCCCCCCTCCTCCTTTCCCGTTCCCC
>NC_058132.1:407275224-407295519 GCF_016433145.1 Gracilinanus agilis | reverse complement strand
CGTCCCCCCCCCCCCCCCCGTCTGTGCCTAGCTGAGGAGCGGCGAGGTTTGCTGGACGAAGACTCTCTCAGAGAAGGAAAAAGAGGAAGGGGAGGGAAAGGTCCATTCAGTTTGAATTTGCAGTAATTTAATACGATCCTAGTCGGCGGGAACAAATGTGATCTAAAGTCTGCAGCCTGAGCATTTTCAAATGTAGCCAGCCCCTCCTTCCACTTCGTGCCTTACATTCAAACCCAAACACGCAGGATGGAACAGCCTTGAGAGGAAGACTTGTGGGGGACGTCTCTATAATTAGACCACACATTCTTATCTCAAGAGCAATGAGGCACGCCGAGATTGCTTTTTAGAAAAGATTTGATTTTCCTGTTTTATTCTTTGATCGTGGTCGTGGGTTTTTTTTGTTTGTTTGTTTGTTTGTTTTTTAAGCTCCTTTCTTACCCCAACTACCTATGTACTGCTTCTCTTCCCTCGCATACCCTTCTGGGGGGAACGCTCCGAAGACACTGGATTTGGCTGGGCGTGCTCATAGGGCACCCTGAGGTCTCCCGAAGAATCCATAAAATCAGAAAGGAGAATAGAAAAACAAATTAGTTGTAGTCTATGTTTCTGTTTGTTTACTTAAAATTCGAAATGTAAACAAACACACAATGGAGGCTGGAGTTTCTATTCTGTTCTCTAGGACAAAATGAAGCTCCAGTTCAAACCATACTCTAATGATTGTGTGGCTCTCTGGATTTGGAATCATTTCTACCACTTCTTAGCTATGTGTGACCTTGGACAAGTCATTTATTCTCTGAGCCTGTTTCCTTATATATAAAATGAAGGGGTCAGGGAAGATGGTCTCTAAGGTCCCTTCTAACTCTAAAATGACCATCCTAGAGCACAGGGCCAAATAATTATTATCATTAATTAACCAAGTTTCGTCAGAAGCTGCCTAACCTATGTGAAAGATGATCCAGACTTCAAAATGAGTATACTGGGGCACCTAGGTAGCACAGTGGATAGAAAGTCAGGTCTGAAGTAGAGAGTACCTGGGTTCAAAGATCTGACCTCAGACACTTGGGGGTGGGGTGGGGGGTGGGGGCCCTGGGCAAGTCACTTAACCCCAATTGCCTAGCCTTACCATTCGATTATACTGTCATGTTAAATGTGCTGCCCATTTCATATCTGCCCATATCAATTGCTGATTATAATTGATTAGATATTGTTAAATGTGGCACCATTTAGGCATACTGCTTTGATTTAATGGCCTGGTCACTTTTTTCCACAATCCTATTTTTAAAATTAAGTTTTGAATTTTTTTTCCTGCTTTCTATTAAAGGATAACCTCCACAAAGCCACATATTATCAAGAGAAATAAAGCAACCTGGGTTCCAAAGATACTGGCTCTGTGGGTTAACCTTGACAAAGTAACAACCTATAATGGTCTCAGTTTCTTTATTTGTAAAATAGAGTAATGCATTCCTTGCCTACCTCATAGGTTGGTCCCCATGGATGTGTGAAAGTGCTTTGTATAGTGGTAAAAATATTATGTAAATATGCAGTATTACTATTTTTGTTCTAGGTTGCACAGTGAATAGCACTGGACTAAGAATCAGGAAGACTCATCTTCCTGAGTTCAAATTCAGCCTCTCTCACTTATTAGCTGTGTAGTCCTGGATAAGTCTCTTAACTCTCTTTGTCTCAGTTCCTTGTCTATAAAATGAGCTGGAGAAGGAATTGGCAAACTATTCTAGAATCTTTACCAAGAAAATCTCAAATAGAATTGGACATGACTGACAACAAACTATTATTGTTATTATATTACCTTAATTTCTCCAGGAGCAGTGGGATAGTTTTTTTTTTTCCTTTTCCTTTTGCTGGACTGACCTTCTGCATACTGTAGTCAAAATCATTGTGGGTTTTTTTGCAAGGTATTTAGTTTCTCTGACGAGGGGCCCTGGCCCTGGAATCACAGGGACTAGATTCATTCCTGGGAAGCCTGACCTCCAAAGGTGGAGTGAGGCTTTTTTTTAGAACTCTCTGACTCATTAACTCCATACCTCAAAGGAACTCTTAAAGTTTACTATTTGCCTAGTATCATGGAAGCAATGACGTGAACATGAGTTTGAACAGACTTTAGGAGATAGTAGAGGATAGATCTGGCATGCAATATAGTCCATGTGGTCACATAAAGCCAGATGTAAAAGAAAAATAAATGTCTAGAATCTTTCCGAAAGAGATCACTAGTTTCCCTTCAAGGAAATTACTAAATGTACATGTTACCTGGGTCTGGTCAGGCTAGTCTGGTCATGCCCAGTTTGGGTAGCAGGGAGATGCCCTTGAGGGGCCTTTGGAGCCAGTCTAGATTTTCTATCATGGAGATCCCTACCAGTACTTTACCACTTGGGTAGAGGTGGCTTTCTTTGTTCCATTAGTTACTAATAATTAGATGCACTTTTACATAAAAGTCAAAAGGTATAATCACAAATATATACTTATTCCAATATCTGGGAGGTAAAGTCCTTCCCTTCCCCACACTCACTCCCAATATACCATCTCAGTCTCTGGGGAGGGGAAGGGAATTAGATTCATTGATAGCTTAGCTTATTTCCTATAGAGTCCCACTTCCAAGTCCAAACCACACCTTGAACTCAAGACCTAGGCACCCTGGCTTCTGTGGTGGTCTAGTTGACTGTATTATCCCCCCTGCAATCCTGGCACCAGAGAGTCAGAGACTGAATTTCCTGTCCAGTTTGGATGACCTCAGGCACCTGAAACTAAGAAGAAACAAAACAGAACAGAAACAAATACCACCAGATCCATTTTTTGGAGTGTGTGAGGTAGAATGAATATATAGTTGTCAGAATTATTAGTAACTACAGAATCAATACCCCTGGGCCCCAGTAGAAAGCTGGTCCCTCCACCCCATCCTTCTTCCTGAAGGCTCCCACCCCATGCTTCTCCTTACAGCCAGTGTTTTGGATTGGATCTTTTGAGTTTGTACTTTAAAATGTTAATAAGTCTGCCCCTATCCTCTGGGAACTTGCCTTACATGACCTTGTCTTAGACTGAACAGTAAACCCTGAAGTGCCCAATGATCAAATCATAAGTGACCTTTTGTCTTAGAAGTTTCTCCCATTGTATCAGAGGCCTCTCCCAGGTGGTTAAGCCTCATGGCTGGAATGGTCCTCTTGTATCCATTGTAAAATATCAGTTTCTCCCAGGTAATCCAGTGCTGAAATCCTCCATTCTTTGTATCCACTGTAAAGCTCAATCAATTTAACATTCCTGTCCTTTATATCTGGATTAAAACCTCTGTCTCCAACCCTTGACCATTTTCTTAAAAATGTTAGTTTAAACGAAGGCTTGAATGTGTAAAATAAGTCTATTGTATTTTCTTATACGTTAGGAGTTTTTCTGTCAATCAGCGGTCATTTTGTCTGAGGCCACATATCTCTCTCTCTCTGTAAATCTGGGGAACATGGTCTCAGGTCTAGAGTGTGAGACATTGCTCCAAATCTCTCTCTCTCTCTCAATAAAATAATTCCATTTTAAAGATGGATTTCCTTGGTCTCTTTGAATAGTGGCTAAAAAGGGTACATCTTGTTATTTCAGGATCCCCTTAGATTTCCACTTCACATAGGAGGAATGGGGAAAACTTGGAGAACTTGGAGAAAGAACAGGGAAAAGCAAATCTTTCTTCTCACACAGGTTCAGGTCATGGTGTTCATGACAGACACAGCAGTTAGAAGATACTTAAAAGAGTACATCTGGATAGAAAAGAGTTATTAGTCCCAGTCTCACCAGACAAATACAGACAACCAAATGTGTGAGGGAAGTTTGCCCTTCCCCTCTTTTCTTGGGTCGAGGTGATGTGAATCTGCTTTACCATTTTCCCTATGTGACTCTGAACTTGACCGGTAGGTGAAAGAGAAGATAAAAGGGGCTAATGAGGAAATGGTGGGTCTCTCTGTCTCTGGTGACCCACCAAAAAACTCCTTTGCTGGAATGCTGCTGAAAAACCCACATGGGGAGCTCAACTAGGCTACTTTACTCTATCTTTATATATCTCTTTCTTCTTTTACCTATCCAAGTAATTCTAATATACTTTATTAAAAAGTAAGGACCAGAGTCCTAATTTTACAGTAACACAAAGATTGCCTCACCTATGTGGTAGGGAATGCAGCAGCCTATAAATGCCACTGGGATGTTCCAAAAGGTTCCTCAAGGGTACATCCATGGTAATGGAACTGGGCATGCTCAGACCAGCCCAGGGTTACAAACAAAGCAGAAGATGTCATTTATGGGATAGCTATACTCATATATCTAAATAAATATCCTCTCTGTTGTTGAGTCATTTCAGTTGTGTCAGATTCTTTGTGACCCCATTTGGAGTTTTCTCAGCAAACATTCAGATACTGGAGTCAGTTTCTTCTCCATCTCATTTTACAGATAACTGAGGCAAACAAGACTTGCCAAGAGTCACGTGGTAGTAAGTATCTGAGGTCAAATTTTACCTCAAAAAGATGTCTTCCTAACTCCAGACCCAGTACTCTATCTCCTGTGCCACCTATCTACCCTTATATTTCCTATCACAAAATAAATGCTACACACATACACACACACACCACACACTCACACACACAGAGTCTTAAAATTATAAACTAATTCATCATTCCCAGAAAGTAAAAACTCTTAGGGGAGTTGTGGAGCTATCAAATAGCTATTTCACATTCACCTCAGATTTGTATTGTACAAGAAACAATCCAAGGTTCATATCTTCTGACCAACCATCAATATTTGGCTCTTCTTCCTGGTAGGAAGTAGCCAGACTCTCTACTAAAATGGGTGTCACTTCAGAAAACATCTCTTGCTATCAGTTAGCACCCAGGAACTCCTGAATTCTTGAACTCAAGGTGGAATCCATGAAGGCTAGAAGCATCTTTCTGAAGATTTCTTTTCAGTCATTTGTGCTCAGGGAAAGAAACCAACAGAAGAGGCAGCTAGGGAATTGAAATTCAGTCTCAGGTCCATCTGGACAAATATATGTGTTGTGGGAGAGCTTTGAGGTAAAACCCTAGGTTCAAGACCCTTTGCAAGAATGCAAGACTCCAAAATTAGCTTAAAAATAAAAAGAGAAATTTATTAATTTGAAGATAATGTTGAATGGCCTGGAGACAGTGTGCAGGTAGAACACTGCCTCCCCAAGGAATGGGGTCTGGGGTTTTTATAACCCTTTGACAACAGAGGTTACAGGATAAGAAAGGGGGATGGGGTGAATCAGGAATGAAGTAATTCATTGGGATGATGGGGAGGGTATAAGGGATGATTAGGTTTCCTATTACCCAATGCCTATCAGGATGGAACTGGGAGGTACATATCTATGTTAATTGAAGATTTAGGAGAAAGTCCAAGGGAGAATATTATCAGAAAGGAATTTCCTATGTCCCCTTTGACCTGGAACACTTATGGAGTTTAGGGTGTCCAGGAGGAAACCTGTGCTTACTACAATTCTGAGTATACTTAGCATAGAAAGTGCTGTAGAGATGAAAGGAATCCTCACCCCTAGCAGGAAGTTCAACAGAGAACTGTGAGTCTCAAATCATACCATCAAAAGAACAGACGAGAATGAAAAAATTATTTCTTCTTTTAAAGCAAACAAAATGTTTGCTCATCTGACAATTATCTTGAACACAGCCCCCAGTAACAAGAACCATGGGAGCAAACAAGGAGCCTCTAGACACATGTACACTTTGTTAAGGGACTAGAGCACACATGAACCACCAAATTGGGCAATACATAGACCCACCCTCCATGCATGCCTTGAGGAATACCCCTCCCCCATCCAGTAAACTGGAAGTTTTAAAAAATATATACTTTTACAATAAATATGAACATTGCAAAACAAGCTCTCCTATAAAATGCATTTCTTGAAAATTATAATTAATGCAAAAGGAAGTATAAGCATTCCCACCCCCCCATCCCCAACTAATTTCCCCAATTTGCATTCCCATTCCTGAGTTGGGTTCCCTTCTAGCTTGGGTTCTAGGTAAGGTGCTCTGCGGATACTCACTCATAAAATTATAGCTCATAAATCCCATTAACAGTCAATCAATAGTGGGAATATAGACTCGAAACGACCACACCAACCCAACTATCAATAACATAGAAATAAGTCTTGATTGATAACACATGTTAAAACCGGTAGAAATGCGCATCAGCTATGGGGAGGAGGTGAAGGGGAAAGTAAAAACTCAGGGTATACTTTCCTACGCAGTTTTCATGGAAGGCACATATGTAAGATGCCTATGGGGCAAAGGCAAGTTAAATGATTTGCCCAAAGTCATACAGCTAATAAGTGTCTAAAGCTAAATTTGAACTCAGGCTTTCCTAACTCCAGGCCCAGCACTCTAACCACTGGAGTGTCTAGCAGCCCCAGAACTTAGAAGTCCTTTCTTCATATAGTTCTTGTACAACTTTCCTTAAGTGTAACATCTCTTTGGGGAAGGTTATTCAGTTCTAGGTTCCACTCCTCACCATAGCTTGAACTTTCCTCTGCTGCCAGGCACCATTCCTTGAAGTTACTTTCTCCTTATAGAGAAAAGGCCCCACCAACCATACAAATAGGGCAGTCAAGACAGCCTATATGTTGCAGCAGAGCATGCTGAAGGGGAGACAAGAACACTTTTACCACATGAGTCAAGACATCACTACCACCACCACCTCAACTACCACCACCTCCTCATATGCCAAGAGCTAGCCCAAGACTCTGAACTCCAAAACCTCAGAACTAGCAGCATCCCCAAGATCCTACATCCAACTCAGACATCAGAGCCATCACTGAGAAGGGACTCACCTTTCTTAATACCACAACACCAATTTCTTACCAATTATCACTGATGAGCAGGTAAACCCAAGATCCCTAAGAAATGCAGTCTATTGCTCCAGTCCAGCCCTCACATCATCTTTTTTTTTCAACCCTTATCTTCTGTCTTAGAATCAATAACTGTGTATTAGTTCCAAGGCAGAAGAATAAGAGCTGGGCAATTGAGGTTAAGTGACTTGCCCAGGATCACAAAGCTGGAAGTGAACCGCAGATCTCCCAATTCAGCCTATCTGCTGAGCCACCTAGCTATCCCCTGTTGTGAGGAGGATTACTTAGTTATTATTTAGGAGACCTAACAGGAAGGGCTTGAGAATTCCAAATGGAATGGGGAAGCAGGAAGTAGGCTTGCTCTACAGACTCCATGGTGGTTGGGACAAGTTGTAACTGACCCTAGGAAACCTCAGATTTCCAGAGATCCTGAAGGAAGACTGACATCTACTTGTGGGAGATTTTGGTAGAGACTATTAATCCCAACCTGAGTTGCAGGTTAACTTGGGCTGGGTTAGCTCCCAGAATCTACCCACCTGAAAGAGTACAGCTAGTGGTCCTGGAGGAGCTGCAATATCACTGGAATGTGTCAGGACTCTGCTGTGAGGATACCCACTTCAATCCTGCTATTCTCTGGGCCCTGCCTTGCTGAGGTCTCAGTTGAGTGTAGATAAGTCCCTCCCCTGACCCTGTGGTTTGCCCTTAGTCTGGAAGTGTAGAGGCCCCTATTCCCATCCTTTACCATAGTTCCCTTAATTAAATTTGTTATAAAATCTTGTCATTTGCTTGCTAGTTTCCATAGGCCTTGTCTAGATGGTGCAGAGTGGCAGTTAGACATAACTGCCACTTCTGTTAACAGACATTTCCTTAGCAGTTAAACCCAGTCTCCCTACCTTGTTTGGTCCTGCCTTCTGTCATTTCTGTCTCCCTCACACCCTCCTGGAACCACATTTAATATTTAAGTCAACTCCCCTGGTTTTCCCCATAATAGTTTGGCACCCTCAGCTGGTTGGGTAACAGGGGGACAGGAAGTTCTCTCTTGGACATACAGAGCTAGACTGGAAGTCAGAGGATCTGGAACATTCCGTGGAGGTGTACAGCCATTGGCTGTGGGCTGAAAGTTCCCAGCCAGTGGTGAGCTACTCAGAACTGCTTACCCCCCACCCCCCACCCCAGGTCATTGATAAAATCTCTGTGTGAAGCCAATATTCTATCAAGGCTAGAATAGTACCAGAGAAAAGGTTCTTCCCCATTTTTTTTTTTGCTTTTTGTTATTTGTGTTGTCCTGTTTAATTGTAAACTGGTATTGTTGTGGAATATTGTTGTATTTGTGTTAGTTATTGTTATTAGTCATTCATTGTGGCTAATAATGCCACTGTAATTTTGTATAACTGGTCATTTTTATCAATGTTTGGGACGATGGTATTGGAAGATTGTATGGATTATTTGATATTGGGGTTATGGCAAGGGATATTATTTATTCCCTACCTGTGGTTTAAGATCATACCCAGGTATTGTAGAGATCTATTGGATTTTGAATTTGCCCAACCTATTCTTAACATTACTGTTCTAGATATTATAGTGCACACACCCATTATTGTTTTAACTGGCTATATAGTATATAAAATAAGATGGATATTTTTTCGTGTTAATTACTTTTGCAAGATTGTGGTGACCTGCTGTCAGAAAGTTCAGTAAGGAGAGGACCGTTCCAGCAGAAGAGGATGTTCAGATGGAAAAGGACATGGATGAAGAGGATTCAGGATACAGGATTTATGGACTTTGTAGTAAGACTGATGAACTTATGAATTGAACTGATAAAAACTTCATTTTCAAGGATTTTCTTAAAGAAGAGGATTAATCATGGACAATTTGGATAAATGGTTTGAAAATATTTTGGGTAATGTAAATAATATCACTACATACTCATATGCATCCAACATTGCACATAAAACTATCAAGAACTTTGATGGAGAACAGGAGAAGAGGAAAACCGGAGAGAAGAGAAGATTTCCTTGAGGAATGGAACATCATTAAGGAGAAAGGAGATCTGCAGGAGATCTGGAGTTTTGGTAGGTATCATGCATCCATCAGTAACATGTTGCAACACAATATAGCAAAGAAACAACATAACAAATCAGATACATACGACACAAACATGTTAGGATACATCGTGTTCCTTATGGAATAAAACAATGTATAAATACTAACAAAATTAGAATTAGCTATAGGATAATTAAGTACTGACAAAAGATAGTTACTAACAAAGATTAGCTAGTTATTTAGGTAGATGTAGCTAGACTAATATACTAATATCATAGGGGTAGTTTAGGAATAGTATTAGATTAGATTAGAGGATATGATAAGGTACTAATGTACATTAAAGTGCAAATACAACAAACATAACAAAATTGCATTACATGCAGAACATATAACATACTACAGATCACATATCACAAAATAATGTAAATAAACGTAAATAGCATGTGTATATTGTAAATTGTATTATAGTGTAAGTATTGTATAAAGGGTGTACATGTGTATATTTGATATATATATATATACTATGTGTACACATACATATATATGTATATCATGCATGTATATGTTGTATATGTATTATATGTATGTATCATATGTATGTGTGTGTATAAATATAAATTCTCTGAATAATTTGATATGAATCGAGTTGCAAACATTTAAATGTAATTCGCATAAGGGAGTTTAATGTTTTGTTGTAATTTTGATGTAGAGACTTATGCAATGTTGTGTTAAAATGTATTTTCCAAAATTGTTTGCATTTATTCATTGGTAGGATATTTCTGTATTAGAATAGGAGTTGTGTTTGATGTTTGTTTCGACTTTTTGATGATATTTCATATTTGCTGTTCATTGGAGATTTTGCATTGCTACTTGTTGCTTTGTGCTTTGAACTATGTACTTAATATTTAAGTCAGCTCCCCTGGTTTTTCCCATAATACCCCCCTCATATCATCTTGGGGAATAATTCCCATGGAGCAATCTGGCAACTGTTTCAGTAGATGCTACAAACACCAGCACTGAAAATCCAGAAAAGATAGTTCTTGCTTCTAAAGTCCTTGGCATTGTCAAATGGTTCAACATCAAGAAGTGATATGACTTTATTTGAGGAAATGACATTACAAGTGCTACTGCACCCTAAATGCAATGGGACCTTTCATCTGACTTGCAATTGTAACATTCCTTATATGTTTCTTCCCCATTAGAACATGAACTCCTTGAGAATAAAAACTGTCTTACATTCCTGTTTCTTTCAACATTATTTTGCACAAAGTGTGCCTATAATAAATGCTTTTCTATTCATTATCTTGAGTGACTGCTTTTTTTTATCTATAGATGTCTAAAGCATGGGTTCTTAACCTTTTTATGTCATGGATTTCTTTGGCAATCAGTTGAAGTGTAAGGAACCTGTTTTAGAATAGTGCTTTTAATTGTATAAAAAGAAATACAAAGGACACAAAATGTATTTAAATACAGTTATCAAAGTTAAAAAAAAAAAACAACAAGTTCAGAAGGTGGTTCAGTGGTTTGAGAGCCAGGCTTAGAGATGTAAGGTCCTGGGTTCAAATGTGACCTCAGATACTTCCTAGCTGTATGACCCTAGGCAAGTCACTTAACCCCTATTGCCTAGCTCTTATTGCTCTTTCACTTGGAACCAATACACAGTATTAATTCTAAGATGGAAGGTAAGGATTAAAAAAAAAAAAAAAAGCTCAGGGACTCCACATTAAGAACTCCTGATTTAGAGTTTATATCTCTGTTCCTTTAATTATGCCTCAAGCTCTCTTGAATCAATCTTGAATGGCAGGATAGGATGTCTCTCACTCTATTAAAGATGCCATGATCAATGGAGACACTCCAGATGTTCTCAATGCTGCCGTGGCTCCCCATCACCAATTTATATCAGTAGATCTGTTGCCGCCATCCCATCAAAGATCTAGGACTTGGTTTTTTAAAAGTGGGTGGGTGAAGCCTTGGTTTTCTAGTCTTCACTCTGCTATAGTGTTAGCTTAGTACTACATTCCTTTAGGAGACAATCATATTGCTTAGGGTTTTTCCCTCTGCCTTTTTGTTTTCATGCACAGTCTTTCTTTTACATGCATAAAAATCCTTTTCCAGTGGTGTAGATGCCAGGTTCTCGTTCCAAGGTTAAAGTTGTTCAATAATGACCCTTAGGCTATTTAAGAGGTAGAAACTATTTAGAAGACTCTTTTATGGAGAACTCATACAAGGCAAGCACTTATACTCAAGAATAGTAGGAGGAAAAAGATGGAAAAAATAGGAGAAAGATATATATATTAACTTTCTTATGACTTCATTTGGCTGGCTATCCTAATGCCACCATGAAGCCCCTAACCACACCAACTTAGGAGACTCATCGGCCATGATCATGGAAGTGAAGAGAGTGAAATCTACTCTTGCCTCAATTTATCAAATTTATTCTCTGTCCATTAACTCTCACATGTGATATCTCAGGAGCTAACCATGGCTTTCTACGTTGCCTGGACCTCCCAGGGGATGGTCCAGGGGGCAATACAGGGGACCAAGTTCTTCCTGTCTCATGACTCTTAGCTGCCTTTTTCCAGGGGCTGGTCTATCCTTGTAACTCAATTTACTCAGTGATGCCTAGCCTCCAGGTCAACAGGAGATGATGTCAAGTGAGTGACAGAGGAGAGAGAAAACTTTCCTTCAGAAAACTCTGAACACTCTGAAGAACTTTGGTACTGATTGTGAGACATGGGAGATCCTGCCACAGGACCATCCATCCAGCACAGTATGCTCACAACAAAGAAGGATCGCAGTAGCTCAAAAGAAATATGAGATGAGCAAATTTAGAAACATCTCCTTCTCAAATGATCATATAGCTATTTGTGCAGAACCTGTAGCAGAGCATTCTGAGCTGGAATTGGTCTGATCAGTCATAGTTAGACATGCTGTACATTGTCCCTAAAATAGAAATGTCATTTTGGTACTCTGAGTACAAAGAACAAGAATTGGTCAAAGAGTGTGTTTGGAGTAAAAATTACTAGGGTTCCTGACACAAAGACCGGTTAGGTTTTTTTCTAAAAGACTGAGAAGCTATCTCTAAGTCTATGGAACTATGGTCAAGCCATTGACAAAGTCATCCTAGTCACTTGAGATATGAAAAAGGCTAGCCAACAGGTAATGATCTCAAAACTGATGTAGTTCCATTAATGTGAATCGCTGCTGACCAGTTTCTTTATGGAGACAAGTATACTATATCTGTCTGAACTAGCAATTTTCCATGCTGAATATTGTTTTCAAGCTATAACTAAGTGTACACCTCTGCACCTCAGTTTATAGAGAATAATATCCCAACTTTCCTGAGGATTCCTATTGCCTATCTAACAAGGTTATTGCAAGAAAGAAAGGGTATCATTTTTGTAAGACATTTTACAAAATTCAAATTAATATATAAATTTTAGCTTTTATTATTATTACAATAATAACTTTCTCCTTCCTCAACCTTTCCTTGATTTCTGTTTAAAATCATTTTGAAGTTTTCTTACAGCTCTCTTGTATATATTGATAGCTTGGTGCCTAAATATTTGATTGATTTTTCATTATGGTAGGTTGTATTTCTCCTTCTAAGTATCAGTATCCATACACTTGTGTTGATAAACAATAAAAATGCAGATAATTTGGTGCATATATTTTATTTCCCAGTACTTCAACAAGATTTCTTACTCCTTCAATTTTTTGTTATTGAGTATGTTTAGTTTTTAAGATACAAAATCATATTATCTGAGATAGACATTTTAATTTTGGCATTGACAGTGCTATATATTAAACTTCTATCATGTGTAACAGGAAATAGGAGACCAGATGGCAGGTAGAAAATTTCCCATTGTTTAGTTGATTGGACCCCTGGAGAGCCATGAAGACTGTGACTAAAAGGCTAGTCTCTCTCTCATTGAAGGGATAGGGAACCTCAGAAGTGAGAAAAACAAGACCTGAGAGGGTGGAGCTGAAGTAAACATGGAACATGGGAGTGAGCATCCTAAGGGACCTGGAGTGGAGCCAAGATTGCTGTCACCACCAGAACAAGCAAAGATAGACAATGAAAGCTACTATGGTTGCCACTTCAGCCACTACTACAGCTGCCATCACTGTGGCATAGATAAAGAGGCTACCAAAGTAGCTGTTCCAAAACTGCAGAAATGGAGAGAGAAGAAGCATTAGAAAGCAGTTACTAATGGAAGTGGAAGCAAAGTTACAGTAACGTGATTCTCAGTAATAAATTCCAGGACCAAGAAGTGCATCTGGGTGGATCTTTGCCCACTGAGGAGCATCTAGGGTGATTCCATTTCTCCACTCCTTTTTCCCTCTCTGGGAGAGCATATGTTTGTTTGTTCCAAAACTTATTTATGTTTCTTTAAAGTTATTTAAATTCTTATTCATTTACCCTTTTAAACTGATATTAAGATGAAACTGTGGTTAACTGCTGCTTTACAGTTAAATGATAAAAATTGTTAAAAGGCAACTGAGGCAGAGATAATGAGTTGTGAGGTACATAGGAAATGAGATGAAAATCTTATCATTTCTGGAACCTTTCTGGGAATAGATTATCAGAGGTATAAAGAAAAGAAACTACATTGATTTTATATTTTTATAGTTTATCCCCACACAGAGAGAAAGCTTTAAGTCTAGATCAGTTCCAGACAAACTAGCTGAATAGCAGTTTCTTTGGGTTGTGAGTAGGGAGTTTGCATTGCTGAAGCAGCCTCTATTTACCTCTACCAGTTATCTTTTTCCAGTGGTTGGCTTTGAAAAGAAAGCCCTTCTCACTTATGGACAAAGATCACTAAGTAACTAAAGAGAAGTTATGCCTAAATAGAAGCCTGAGGAAAGAGCAAGGAAAGTGGTACTACATGAGGGTTGGGAGCCCAAAAGAGGAAATAACTAAGCCATCTCCTCAATAATTGAACATGAGGGGCAGCTGGGTGGTTGAATGGATAAAGCACCAAATGTGAGGTCCTGGGTTGAAATCTGACCTCAGACACATCCTAACTGTTACCCATGGGCAAGTTACCTAAAACCCCAATTGCCTAGCCCCTATTACTCTCCTGCCTTGGAACCAATTCTATGGCAGATGGTAAGGATTTAAATTAATTAATTAATAAAGAAATAAATAGTGACACCATCTACAACCAGGGGTCGGCAACCTTTTTGGCCATGAGAGCCATAAATGCTACATTTTTTTAAATGTAATTTCGTGAGAGTCGTACAGTGCTCACAGTGCACGCTCCTGTAATAGCGCCTGAAAAAAAATTGACTTTATGGCTCCTGCAGAAAGAGCCATATCTGGCCCTCAAAAGAGCCAGATATGGCTCAAGAGCCATACGTTGCCAACCGCTAATCTACAACATACATAAGTTCAAGATATGTCATATTCCCTTGGCTAACTTTTCAAAATGTATCAAATGGGAGTGGCAATACTGGACATTTTTGCTTTATAACACTTTTGGGGGGAGTGGGAATGCTTCTAATGGTTGTATATCATATTAATTTATGGTTCGGAACAAACTTTTTTAGCATATTTAAGAAAATTCTTCAAATCAGGTCTTTTTTAATCATAGAAAAATATAATATTTTATCAAAGATTTTAGCATAATGATTAAATGAGCTTTAATTTTTTCTTGTTAATATATGTATTATTTCTTGATATGGCTCAGAGAAACAAGAATAGACCTCTCTAACATCTCCTCCCCCCATACTTCCTCAAAGGGAGATTTAAATTCCTGCCAGGAAGGAAAGTAGGCTGAGACCAAAGGTTGGCTACTCTGTTCTCCTTAGAGAGAGGGTACCAGGCTAAAATTAAATCTATCTTCTCCCTTAAATATTATTAGTGTATCAGTTGTAAATTTTAGGTTTAAGCTAAAATCCTGTTGGCTATTCCTTAATAGTGAAAGGGATAGCATCAACTTATATATCCAAAGCTTAATTCCTTTCCTACCAAATACCAGTACCACAATGAACCTGTACAGTATGTAGTGAAGAAACTCATTTGTTGGGGGCAGCTAGGTGGCTCAGTGGATTGAGAACCAGGCCCAGAGACAGGTGGCCCTGGATTCAAATATGACCTCAGACACTTTCTAGCTGTGTGACCCTGAGCAAATCATTTAACTCCCATTGCGTAGCCCTTACCACTCTTCTGTCTTGGAGCCAGTAGTGATTCTAAGCTGGAAGATAAGGGTGAAGAAAAAAAGAAAGAAAGAAAAAAATAGAAACTCATTTATCAAAGCTGATAGGAAAATAGAAATTAGGGAACTTATACATAGGAAACTATACTGGGCAATACAGATTGAAGGAGCACTCCCATTTGGAGTAAAGCATTTCTACTCAGCTAAGAGAGAATCCCAGATTTCATCCAAAAGAGAATTCTCCAAAGTCTCTTTTATAACAAGATAAGAATCAAGAAATGATTGAAGTCCACAAGTCAAATTCTTCCCAGAATCTCCCTTTAGGATCCTGGGGAGAGCTTAGAATTCTGCATGTCTTCTCTCTCAACTCTGGAAACCAGAAGAGCCTGAAGAAACTATTGGACCTGGATTTCTCTTCTCTGTTATTATCACCAATTTTGCCCTGAGGAGAGAGTTCCATACAATAAGCCTGAGCCACTGATTAAACATAACTTATCATATTGATTTGTCCCCCGGTAAACTGTTCTTACTTCAAATTATATCTTTTAAAAATGATTTATTTAATATTAGAAAGTATTTTATTTACTATCTTAGCCTCAGTATTCACTACTGATATTAGTAATTTTATCAACCTGCTTTTTGTTTGGTTTAGAAGTCAAACTATAATTACCCCATAGACATATTTCACATTTTTCTGATTCAACTTCTGAGCTCAATTTTTACTCAAACTATCTTGCATTTATTTAGCTGTTTTTATATTGTATCTTCTACCAGAATGTAGACTAGAATGTTACTGTAGTTTGTTTCTGACTCTATATCCCTAGCACTTGGTTCAAAGTTTAATTTAATAATAAATATAACTAATGATTGCTTATTGATTGATTTGAATACTTTACTCAATGCTATAGGTTTTAATTTGTCTTTTGTTGAATTTATCAAATTCTGATAGAGTTGTTAAAATATCTTACTAAAGTGAAATTTTTTCTCTTTTTTCTCAAGACTAATCTTTTCTTTACAAATTGTATTGTAGAATTATAAAATACGCACATTTAAAATGGTCATATTCTCATTTTGAATAGAATCTTTTAGTATAATATAATATCCTCTTAATGCTTCTCTCATATTTGACTTGTCTAAAATGACAGTGCCACTTCCCTTTTTACAAGTTAGGTGTCTCATGATAAATTTGAGATCCAATCTTTTGTAAGGTTATCTTAATTTAATTTTATTTAATCTACTGAGTATATGTACATCTTTTGAGAAGAAATGTTTTCTCTATAAATAACATGTTATTAGACTCTGCTTTTTTTTTAAACCCTTAATTTCAGTGTATTGTCTCGTAGGTGGAAGAGAGGTAAGGGTGGGCAATGGGGGTCAAGTGACTTGCCCAGGGTCACACAGCTGGGAAGTGGCTGAGGCCGGGTTTGAACCTAGGACCTCCTGTCTCTAGGCCTGACTCTCACTCCACTGAGCACCCAGCTGCCCCCTAGACTCTGCTTTTTAAATGCATTTTAATTCCTTTCCTCTTTATTGGAGGATTTAGTCCAATTACATTTAGCATTATGATTGCTAAAACTTGTTAAAGCATTATTCATGTTATTAGGAGGGAATACAATCTTTTTTATTCTTCTGATTGTTGTTTTCAACCCAAGTGAATGTCACAGAATAGATTCTCAAGATATATGAAATAGAGGAACATATTATAACTCCAAAATTCTCCATCATGTAAATAAAGTCTGAGACAGAACTCCAAACCAAAAACTTTTTATTATCAGAGGAACTGGTGGTTCCCTTCAACAAAAAGGACCTTCCTCATTGACTAAGATCTATGTTTCAAGGTATAACATTTATAGTCCTTAAGTTCAAACAATAATGTATTAATGCAATCCCATCTGGACTGGTACAACTCAAAATATTCATTTTCATTGGTAGATTAAAATTAGACAGAAGCAGGGGTGATCAAAGGACTCCTAGATTTGGAAGATGTAATGAAAGAGTCTCATCAAAGAATTGAGAAAGTCATGTTCTTCCTAGAGTTAGTTAATCAGGTGAAAGGGGTAGGGAAGAAGAGCTCCAAAATAATCAGGCACTTTTATCTATGCCATGAGGAACCTGGATAATCAAAACTATGGTAGGGACACTAACTATGATCAAGAAAGGGGCATGTCCTAAAAAATCTTCATACTCTAACATGAAGAACACTTACTCAGATGGCTATATTAAGACAATTATGTATAATTTTTGTGAAATCAAGATTAGTTGATTATCCTTAACTCATTAGAAGTATATTAATACCTATTAATATAAGAAAATTAAATACTACTTCTATGGAATCATGTTAAAGTGAATAATACTGATTGGAAATTAGCATAAGGATAAAATCTGTGATTTAGAATGGGCAGAGGGCTACTCAAATAGGGTAGGGGTCAAATTATTTCTCATGATACTGTCAAACTTGAAAAGCACAGAACCACTAAAGTAGTTGATGAAGTTATAAGAAAGGAATAGTTATGCTGGTCTAACAAAAGACACATTCAACTGTAGGATACAAAGGATACAAAATTCCACTATGTTTATGTATTTTGATGCTTTAAAACTTTTTTTAAATTTTGATTCTTAAAAAATAAAGCAAAATTCCAAAATTCTGTTCTAACAAGGTGTCTCCCATGCATGTATTAACTTCATATGATATTGATTGAATGATACCATTATGGAGATAGCTTTATTTTCTACTCTAACTATAAATATCAAGGAAAGCATAAAACAGAGAGATATGCTCACCATAGTGATTTGCCATTGTTATAAATGATGCCTAGCACAGAATCCAAATGGAAGGAGTAATTCTTTAAAAATACCGAGGTACTGACAATACTAATGTTTGTGCTGATTGTATCAAACTTGGCAATAAAAAAAAATTCCAAAATTTGGTTCATAATGATTATGTGTTTTCCTCCTATGAACCATGTGGACAAAGAATGTTTAATGTATAGACATATGCAATTGTATGGACAGCCCTCTGAGTGAGTTTACTAGTGCATGTGTCTTAGATAAGCAATCCAGAGAGACAATAACCCCAGCATTAAATATGAGGAGAGCAATAAACTGATTTACATTTGAAAAAATTGTTCACAGATCTTAATGATACTATGCTTCTCCCTGAAAGAAAGACCTATCTTTTACATATCAATATTTTTTTTAGAGATACTTTTTCCCTCTGAAAAGCATGGAATGTCCAAGTATCTGAAAAATTAAAATTGTGTGTAATTAAAGGATAATAGAGATATGTATTATGGTCAAGAATAGGTTGCAATGAAAAGTTTCACACATAACAACCCTCTGTGCTTACTCTTCCAAATGGCACCAGCAGCTGAGTCCCAAGAGGGGCAGCTGCTACTACACTCAGAGGTATAAGACTAACTCTCTAGGTAACTTTTCTCCTAGCACTGTAGTTCATGAGCCCTTACTAATGTATTGCCCCTTAACAATTAGCCAGTCAACCTAATTAGATTTTTTAAAAAGGCATTCACTCAAATGGAATAGAAAAAATAGTAGACACAAAGCATTTTCCCTCAAAATTTGGGACACATTCTCCCAAAAACACACATAAAATCTATGAGGGAATGAGTAGGAAAATGGACTTAAATATAAAGTTATTTAGGCATATGTGAAAGGAAAACACAAGAACTGAGCAATTCACAATGAAAACATCAGTTCATCACCTCATTGTTCTTTCTTTTTCTGGAGAATCTTCATGAAGTTTCTTGCAGGCTTCAGGAATGGAATAGTTGCTCTACCAACAGGCTGAGCTGGGTTCTTCACTAAATTCAGAATCTTTAATGGATACTTCACTCAACTGTGCTAGTTATCTTCATTGACTTGACTAGTCGATTCTCTTCTAAGTTGGGTCAAGCAGGTAATTTGGATGCTGAGCTGACTCTTTCCAGGGTTCATTTGCTGCCAGGATGTGCTAGGCAGGTCACTAGTATGCTGGACTGTTAATAGATTGGGCTAGGTAAGTCCCTTAGCCATTGGAGACCTCCTGTTGGAATGAGTTGAGGAGGTCACTTGGCCAGTGGGATGCGGCTATCCAGAGTTGACATGCTGGACACTCTCTTCAATTATAATTTCTATCACCTTTAGCCTCTGGCTCAGCTGAATGCTACAGTACTCTTTTTGACTTGAAAGTTTTAGAGCACTTTCATTGAAGACAGCAATCTTTAGCCTAGGATTAACAGAAGTCTCTCTTCTTTGACTCCCCCAGAGGTTCAGCTCTGAAATTTGTAATATCTAGACAGAAGATAAGAGAGGGCTGACCTTTCCTATTTAACAATTCTTCCTATTTCAAAGGTATATTCTCTCCATTTTGGACTCAATTTGACTCTTTAAAAAAAAACAAACAACAAACTTCTGATGATTAGCCAAGTTATACTTACCAGACTTCTGTCTGCTCCCTATCAGATGCAAGATAAGATGGCTCTTTGGTGGTCCCAAAGAGATAAAACCTAGTGATAGGGATTAACGCCATCAAAAGATCAGTAGAACAATGTGCATCAAAACCTACACTCTTAGTAGTGACCATGAAACCAGAGGAATAGGCTTAGTGAAGAACAAAGATTCTGTTCCCACAAAGAGCCCCAGGATGACAGCAACCCTGGAGGATCAGAAGTGTGAGTTACCCTGGCTACCTGGGCTTTTCTGTATATGGCCTCCCATGTATGTGACCTGACCACATGGGATCAGGGCATTTGCTTCAGGCTCAAGTTCTTTGGTCACATGCAGTCCTATATTTGGTTCTTCCATGTTTGGCCTCTAGTCACATATATCCCTTATTATTAGTGTGTGTGTGTGTGGGTGTTCAGGGAGGATTAGCATCTCTTATGTGAAGACTTGTGTAAGGATGGGATTTGTGCAAGGGAGAGGGGACAAAAGGAGCCGAAGAAGAAGTGGCTGATGGTTGGTGACAGTTGGTGATGGTTGGTTCCCTAGCTTCGACAAGCCTATCTAAATATGTTGAGGGGTTTTTTAATTTATCTCTTTATTTATATATATAATATATAATATTATATTTTTATATATTTTATATATTATATAGATATTTATTTATCTCTTGCCTTAACTTTTCAAATTTTCCTCAGGAATCAGGATACTTAGCAAAGGATTTCATAGCTTCTATAAGATCTTCCCTAGCTCTTCTTAGGTATACTAGGTTTTGATGACTATTTAATTCTAGATCTT
>NC_058132.1:407256784-407270406 GCF_016433145.1 Gracilinanus agilis | reverse complement strand
TAATCTTCTGGTTTTCGGCCATAATCTTCTGGTTTTCGGCCATAATCTTCTGGTATTCCTTTTCAATCTGGTCATTTCTGGTGTTCAATTGCAAGATTTTACCTTTTAAACAGTTATTTTCTTGCCAGATCTCTTCCATTTTCCTCAAAATCTCAGTTTTGAACTCTTCCATAGCTTGTGAGGAGTTTTCCTTATTTGAGGAGGGTCCGGATGCTTGTTTGTTCTCCTCCTCTGTTTGCTCGGTTGTCTGGATTTTCTCTGTGTAAAAGTTGTCGAGTGTTAAAGACTTCTTTTTCTTGTTGTTATTCTTTCTCTTCTGAGTTTCCTGAGTCTGGGTAGCCATCATTAGCCCAGCAGCTTCTCAGGTTTATCCTCGCGCTCAGTGTCTGTCCGCGGTCTATTGGCTCCTGAGGTCTGAGTTCTGGTTTTTTCCAAGGTCAAGCCCCCTGGTGGACCCCCTTACTTGATCCTCTGCAGGAGGTTCCTTTACAAGTCTCAGGGCGCTGCTTCCACAGTCGTATACCCGTCTGCACTGGTTCCCCACTCAGGTTTTCAGAGCTTTAGTTCCTGGCTATGTCTGCCTCCACCCACGCCTCTGCCCATGCCTGTGCTCTGCTCAGCCTGCGCTCTGCGCCCTGCGTCCACTCTCTGCTTCGGCGCTCAGATTTCGCTTGCGTTCTTTGGCTTACTGGGGTCTTAAATCTTGCTGCTCTCAGGAACAGGCCCCGGAGCTGCCAATGACTCGATGGGTGCCCCAAACTTGCTCTATTTCTTTTTAGCTGGCTTCAGAGCTCTAGATCTTGTGTGTGGAGGGGGTGGGGGTGGGGCGGTTGCTCAGCCCGCGATTTAGTGAGAGCCCTTTATAGCCTGGAAATGTCTCGATTCCACGTACCTTCCACACTGTGCCCTGTTGTGGGGTTCCTCCGTTCGTCTGGACTTGTTTTTATGTCCCCTTGAGGAGTTTTGTGTGTTTCGGTCAGGAGAGGTTAAGAGCTGCTTCTTACTCTGCCGCCATCTTAACCCGGAACCCCATGCTAGATGCTTTTTAAAAATGCTTATTGATTATTATTTAGTTCTCCCAGTCTTTTTACTTTTTCTTCTAAGTATAAACTAGCCTGCAATTTGTGCTTGGATAGCTCTTCAGTAGAGCTCTATTATCTAGTTTCCTTTCCTGAAGGCAACATGCTAGCAACAGTAGGCAATCTTTTTGGCTGGGAGAACCATAAGCGCCTGCGGAAGGAGGAGGATAGAGGCTGAAGGTGCTGGAATATGGGGCGGGGGCTGAAAGGGCCCCTGGGGCTCATCCTGGGGCTCTGCCCTGACTGGCCAGTCGGAAGGTGGAGCCATACAGTGCCGACCCCTGTGCTAGAGTATGTGAAGACTCTCTTCAATCCAATTCATGGATAATCCAGTGGGGAGATCACCCTCGTTATGCCAATGGTCCTCTTCAAAAGGAAAAACAAACAGTTATGTTCCCTTCATGGTCGTGTGTGCTTTGTGTATATGTGGCCTCCTCATTGGTTGTGTAAAAACCTTTGTAAGAGTATGTAGTGAGGATGGAGGAAGGAAGATCATCTCTTATCACTTAGTTTGCTATGCTCTTTAATTAAATTCCTTTTGTTTGAACTATGTCAAACATATTGGTGGGTGCTCAGAATGTTTTGGATCAGGGGACCAGGATTCTCCTATTTCTGAGGAGCCCACTGTAAGGACGAATGCTCCAGGTAGTACAGTGCACATGTACATATATTTCTAGTTTTACTTAAAGCATTTGAGCTGTATTTATATATTTTTTGCTTTTAAAAAAATATTTTCTGCCTAGATTTCTAGGTTTTTAACTATATTTGTTGCATTAGGTTTGGTTTAGTAGCTTTCTCAAAGAACTATAGCTATCTGGTTCTACCAATTCTCTCACTCAGTATATTAGGGGACAACAACAACAAAAAAAATTAAATTCAAAAAGTATTTTCTTTTTATTCTTTACTATTTAATAACATTTGCTAAAAAGTAGGAAAGAGATGAAATCTATTGAATCAAGTAACTACAGAAATTTAAAGCTAACAAGGGACATTAGAGATCACCTAGGTTATTAAAGTAAGATTTGTGGATTATCTCTACTATTTTTGTTCAACTACCTCCTTTCCACCATTCCTCTTTCTCCTACTTCACATTTGAAAACAGTGGCTATCTATAGCATTTGCAAGTTCATAAAGCTTGCTAGTATAGTGAATACTACTACAAAGAAAAATCTATATAACAAAGCTGTTTCTGTTATGGTGGATGACCCATACCAACTATACATGTTTGTTGGGACTAAAATGAATTGAAACAGCCAGCACAGTGCTTCCTCCATAAGAAACACTCAACAAATACTCAGTTGATAGGTTCCTTGAAGTGAATAATTTTGTACAACACATACATTTTTCAGTCCAGATCACAAAAACATCAACTTATAAAAGAAAAAAAAACTTGATTGTTATTAAAAGAAGCAAACCATAAAGATAATTTCAAAATATGGCCAGATGATAAGGAAGTAGAAAGAAATCTAATGAATAAATAGGACTCTCTAAATTAAATCAACTTATACATTAATTCTCAATGACTCCAAAGCAAAGGAAGACATTGGAAGATAAGAAAAATATGTTAGGAAATATAGCTCAGGAACAAAAGATGCTTAAGGCTAAAAACAGAAACTCCATGTCTGTGTAACATGTTTATATAACATTTCCTCAAGAAGAGAGCCAGAGGTCATATATAAGCTGCTAAAAAAGGAAGGAAAAAAGAAAGAAAATCTCCAAGACCTCTTAAAACAAATAAATTTCATCTAAGTTCTATCAAATATTTAAAGAACTTAAATTTAATCCCTATCTCTCAAAAATAAAGAAGGCAAACTATTAAAGTCTTTTTATGAGACCCAAAGCAGAGAAGGACAAATATGAGACAGAGAACTAAGGAAAGAATCACTAAATAGCAATACAAAAATTAAAGACTAGAACCATATAGACAAAAAAGTTGGTTATTCATTATGACCAAATTGGAGAGATACCAGGTATGCAAGAAGAATGATTCAACATTAAGAAAGCAATCAGGGTATGTAATTATTAAAAGTAATAATAAACACATGATTTTATCAATGGATGCAAAATCTTCAACAAAATGCAAGACTTATATGTGTTAAAAAACAGGAATAGAATGCCATTTTCTGAATATAATAAAAAGCATTTATTTAAAAAGCTAGCATAATTTTTCAGGGAGAAACATGGAAATGCTACCACTACATTCAGGGATGAAGCAAGAATGCCCCCTGTTGTCAGAACTTAAGGAATACTTTTTTTTATGATTTAAATATTTTATTTCTTTTAGAAAAAATTTTCCATGGTTCCATGATTCATGTTTTTACTTTCCCCTTCACCTGCCCTTTAGCCCCCACATATCAAAATCACATTTCAAATGGTTTTAACATGTGTGATCAGTCAAGACTTACTTACATATTATTGATAGTTGCATTGGTGTGGTCATTTAGTGTCTACATCTCCAACCATGTCCGCATCAATCCATGTGTTCAAGCAGTTGTTTTACTTCTGTGTTTCCACTCCTGCAGTTCTTCCCCTGAACATGGGTAGCGTTCTTTCCCTAAATTCCTCAGAATTGTCCTGGGTCATTGCATTGCTGCTAGTACAGAAGTCCATTACATTTGATTTTACTACAATGTATCAGTCTCTGTGTACAATGTTATCCTGGCTCTGCTCCTTTCACTGCATCAATTCCTGGAGGTCTTTCCAGTTCACATGGAATTCCTCCAGTTTATTACTCCTTTGAGCACAATAGTATTCCATCACCAGCATATACCACAATTTGTTCAGCCATTCCCCAATTGAAGGGCATACTCTTGTTTTCCAGTTTTTTGCCACCACAAAAAGCACAGCTATAAATATTTTTCTATAAGTCTTTTTCCCTATGATATCTTTGGGGTCCAAATCCAGCAATGCTATGGCTAGATTGAAGGGCAGGCAGTCTTTTAGAGCTCTTTGGGCATAGTTGCAAATTGCCATCCAGAATGGTTGGATCAGTTCACAACTTCACCAGCAATGCATTAATGTCCCAATTTTGCCACATCCCCTCCAACATTCATTATTCTTCCCTGCTATCATTTTAGCCAATCTGCTAGGTGTGAGGTGGTACCTCAGAGTTGTTTTTATTTGCATTTCTCTAATTATTAGAGATTTAGAACACTTTCTCATGTGTTTATTGATAGTTTTGATTTTTTTATCTGAAAATTGCCTATTCATGTCCCTTGCTCATTTATCAATTGGGGAATAGCTTGACTTTTTATACAATTAATTTAGCTCCTTGTATATTTGAGTAATTAGACCTCTGTCAGAGTTTTTTGTTATAAAGATTTGTTCCCAGTTTGCTGTTTCCCTTCTGATTTTAATTGCATTGTTTTTGTTTGTACAAAACCTTTTTAATTTAATATAATCAAAATTAATTATTTTACATTTTGAAATTTTTTCTAACTCTTGCTTGGTTTTAAAATTTCCCTTTCCCATAAATCTGACAGGTATAGTATTCTACGTTCACCTAATTTTCTTATAGTTTCCTTCTTTATGTTCAAGTCATTCACCCATTCTGAATTTATCATGGTGTAGGATGTGAGATGTTGATCTAAACCTAATCTCTCCCATATTGTTTTCCAATTTTCCCAACAGTTTTTGTTAAGTAGTGGATTTTTGTCCCAAAAGTTGGTCTCTTTGGGTTTATCATACACTGTCTTGCTGATGTCACTTACCCCAAGTCTATTCCACTGATCCTCCCTTCTGTCTCTTAGCCAGTATCATATTGTTTTGATGACCACTGCTTTGTAGTATAGTTTAATATCTGGTTCTGCTAGGCCACCTTCCTTCATGTTTTTTTTTCATTATTTCCCTTGATATTATTGATCTTTTGTTCTTCCAAATGAACCTTGTTATAGTATTTTCTAATTCAGTAAAAAAAGTTTTTTGGTAGTTTTATAGGTATGGCACTAAATAGGTTAAATTAATTTGGGTAGAATGGTCATTTTTATTATGTTAGCTTGTTCTACCCATGAGCAATCAATGTTTTTCCAATTGTTTAGATCCAGTTTTATTTGTTTGGAAAGTGTTTTGTAGTTGTTTTCATATAATTGCTGTGTTTGTTTTGGTAGATAGATTCCTAAGTATTTTATATTGTCTAGGGTGATTTTAAATGGTGTTTCTCTTTCTACCTCTTGCTGCTGTGATGTGTTGGAAATATATAGAAATGCTGATGATTTATGTGCATTTATTTTGTATCCTGCAACTTTACTAAAGTTGTTGATTATTTTTATTAGCTTTTTAGTTGATTCTCTAGGATTTTTTAAGTAGACCATCATATCATCTGCTAAGAGTGATAGCTTAGTCTCCTCATTGCCTATTTTAATACCTTCAATTTCTTTTTCTTCTCTAATTGCTACTGCTAGTGTTTCTAGTACAATATTAAATAATAGAGGTGATAGTGGGCATCCTTGTTTCACACCTGATCTTATTGGGAAGACTTCTAATTTATTCCCATTGCATATGATGCTTGTTGATGGTTTTAGGTATATACTGTTTATTATTTTTAGGAAAGGTCCTTCTATTCCTATACTTTCTAGTGTCTTCAATAGGAATGTATGTTGTATTTTGTCAAAGGCTTTTTCAGCATCTATTGAGATTATCATGTGGTTTTTGTTGGTTTGCTTGTTGATATGGTCAATTATGTGGATAGTTTTCCTGATGTTGAACCATCCTTGCATTCCTGGTATAAATCCCACCTGATCATGATGAATAACCCTGGTGATCACATGCTGGAGTCTTTTTGCTAGTATTCTGTTTAAGATTTTTGCATCTATGTTCATTAGGGAGATTGGTCTGTAGTTTTCTTTCTCTGTTTTTGATCTACCTGGCTTTGGGATTAGTACCATATTTGTATCATAAAAGGAGTTTGGTAGAACTCCTTCTTTGCTTATTATGTCAAATAGTTTGTATAGTATTGGAATTAGTTGTTCTTTGAAGGTTTGATAGAATTCACTTGTGAATCAATCTGGTCCTGGGGATTCTTTCTTAGTGAGTGCTTTGATGGTTTGTTCAATTTCTTTTTCTGATATGGGATTATTTAAGTATTCTATTTCTTCTACTGTTAATCTAGGCAATTTATATTTTTGTAAATATTCATCCATCTCACCTAGATTACTATTTTATTGCCTATAAATATGCAAAATAGTTTTTAATGATTGCCTTGATTTCCTCTTCATTAGAGGTGAGATTTCCCTTTTCATCTTTGATACTGATAATTTGGTTTTCTTCTTTCCTTTTTAAAATTAGATTGACCAGTACTTTGTCAATTTTGTTTGCTTTTTCAAAGTACCAGCTTCTAGTCTTATTTATTAATTCAATAGTTCTTTCACTTTCAATTTTATTGATTTCTCCTTTAATTTTCATTATCTCTAATTTGGCCTTTAGCTGGGGGTTTTTAATTTGTTCCCTTTCTAGTTTTTTAATTTGCATACCCAATTCATTGATCTTTGCCCTCTCTAATTTGTTAATACATGCACTCAAGGATATAAATTTTCCCCTGCGTACTGCCTTTAGCTGCATCCCACAGAGTTTGGTAGGATGTCTCATCAGTGTCATTCTCTTCATTGAAATTGTTGATTTTTTCTATGATTTCTTCTTTGACTAGCTGGTTTTAGAGAATCATATTATTTAATTTCCAATTATTTTTTGATTTGCCTGTCCATGTGCCCTTACTGATTATTATTTTTATTGCATTATGATCTGAGAAGGTTACATTTATTATTTCTGCTCTTTTGCATTTGTTAGCAATGTTTCTATGCCCTATTACATGGTCAGTCTTTGTGAATATACCATGTGCAGCTGAAAAGAAGGTATATTCCTTATTGTCCTTATTTATTTTTCTCCACATATCTACTAAATCTAATTTTTCTAGGATTCCATTCACCTCTCTTATCTTTTTCTTATTTATTTTTTGGTTTGATTTATCTAGATCTGAAAGTGGAATATTTAGATCTCCCACTAGTGTGGTTTTACTATCTGTTTCCTTCTTGAGCTCTGCCAGTTTCTCCCTTAGGCATATGGATGCTATACCATTTGGTGCATTCATGTTGAGTACTGTTATTCCCTCATTGTCTATACTGCCTTTTATCAGTATGTAATTACCTTCTGTTAAGGGAGAAACCAGGGAAAGGTTCCTTGAACAGTAAATATGGGTCCATGTGGGTGTGAGAGACAGGAATGACAGGAAGGGGCCCAACAAGTAGGGAGAGTAAAGTTTAACAGCAAAGGGGTATCTATTACTGAATTGGCTGTGAGGTCCAACTGCCACTCTGAAGCACCAAGACTAGGCCTATGGTAATCAGCAAAGAAAAGGCAGGATTTTATAAGTTAAGGCAATACATTTAATCAAGGACAAACTAAGATTAAGGATAGGAATAGGGTTTACTACACCTAAAAGGTAAAGGCAAACCACAGGGGCAGGGGAAAGACTTGACTACACTCTCCTATGATCTAAGCAAGACAGGGCCCAAAGAAAGCTGTACTGGAGTCACAAGGGAAAAGTTCCTTCCAACCTGGTTCCATCCAGGTTTGGTCAGCTTAGCTGAGGACCTGTGGTTGGCTTTTCTTGAGATCTCATGGCTAATCCAGGGATGGTTTCAGGATGCCAGGTGTCAAATCCACCAGAACAGATGATTCAAGGTGTCCAGGCAGGGAGAGAAAGTTTGCAATGCTGTCCACAGTTCAAAAACCACTTCCCTACTCAGTGCTGCTTTGCAGGTCTGATGTCCTCTGCTGTAAGCCTTCACCACTCTCAGAATTCCAGGGAATCTGGATACAACTCCCCTAGCTCTGAGATCTCCCAGGGTCAGCAACAGTTTTTGCCAACGACAATGGAGTCCTTCTCAGGCACAAGCCACTTCCTCCTTCCCCTGCATTCCATTAAGAATGTCCATAACCTCCAGCTAAGGCTTTTCCTAGCCTGCTTACACACCTACTTTTAAACTTATGCCTCTTACACTTCCCTGTCTCTTTTATTCAGATCTATTTTTACTTTGGCTTTGTCAGAAATCATGATTGCCACTCCTGCCTTCTTTTTCTCATTTTAAGCCCAAAAGATTTTACTCCAGCTCTTGACCTTAAACCTGTATATGTCCATCTGCCTCATATGTGTTTCTTGTAGACAACATATGGTAGGATGTTGATTTCTAATCCACTCTGCTATTTGCTTCCATTTTATGGGTGAGTTCATCCCATTCACATTCATAGTTATAATTATCAGTTGTGTATTTGCCAACATTTTGGTATCCTCTCCTAGTTCTACCTCTTCTTACTCTATTTCCTTTTAAACCAATGGTTTGTTTTAGACCAGTCCCCCTTGTCCCCTCCCTTGATTTACTTCCCTTTCTCAACCCCTCCCTTATTAGTCCCCTCTTTTTATTTTTTAAGGCCTAACGAATTTCCTCCCCTGCTCCCCTTGGTTAATCCCTTCTGACTTTCTTAGTAGGGTTAGATAGAATTCTATATCCCAATGGATATGGCTACTCTTCCCTCTCAGGGTTAATTCTGCTGAGAGTAAGTTTTAAATATTACCTCTTAATGCTCTCTTCCTCTCCTTCTTATAATAATATTCATCCTCTCCCCTTCCCATGCTCTCTTTGTGTAGTATAGAATATCCTATTTTTCTTATTCATTCAAGTTTCTCTAGGTGCCATCTACTATTCACTCCCCCCTTTTTTCCCCTGCCTCATCTCATCTTAGACCATTTAGTGCTCCAACCTCTCCCTAGAAAAAATAGTTCTTCTAATTACTATAATAGTGAATACAGTTTTTGAAAATTACACGTAAACTTTCTCCATATAGGAATACAAATAATTTGATCTTATTAAGGCTCTTATAGAGGCAAATTTAAAAATAAGAGTTTTCTTTCTTTCCCCTCTGTTTGTTATTTAACTTTTCATGTTTCTCTTGGTTTTTGTGGTTGGATATCAAACTTTCCATTTAGAGCTGGTCTTTTCTGTGCAAATACTTGGAAATCTTCTATCTTGTTGAACACTCATACTTTCCCTTGGAAGTATATAGTCAGTTTTGATGGGTAGGTGATCCTTGGTTGTAGACCCAGTTCTCTTGCCTTTTTGAATATCATATTCAAAGCCTTGCGGTCTTTTAGTGTGGAGGTTGCCAGATCCTGTGTGATCCTGATTGGTGCTCCTTGATATCTGAATTGTCTCTTTCTGGTTTCTTGTAATATTTTTTCTTTTATTTGGAAGCTCTTGAATTTGGCTATTACATGCCTGGGGGTTATCTTTTCAGGGTCTAGTGTAGAGGGTGATCTATGGATCCTTTCAATGTGTATATTGCCTTCTTGTTGTAGAACTTCAGGGCAGTTTTGCTGAATAATTTCTTTTAGTATGGAGTTCAAATTTCTATTAATTTCTGCTTTTTCAGGAAGACCAATGACTCTCAAATTGTCTCTTCTAGACCTGTTTTCTTGATCTGTCAATTTCTCATTGTGATATTTCATGTTTCCTTCTATTTTATCAGTCGTTTGACTTTGCTTTATTTGTTCTTGCTGTCTTGAGAGATCATTGGCTTCTACTTGCCCAATTCTTGTCTTTAGAGACTGGTTTTCTGTTATAATCTTATGATTTTCCTTTTCGATTTGGTCTATCCTGTTTTCCAGTTTTTTAATTTTGGTTTCCAATTTGCTTACCATTTTGCTTGATTTGGGGGCATCTTTCTCCAGTTGTGAGTTTCTGTCTTCTAACCTGTTAATTTCCTTTTGAGCTATTTCCCACTTCTCTCGCCAAAACTCCTCCATCTTTCTCATGATCTCAGATTTGAACTCTTCAAGAGCTTGTGACCAATTTTCATTTTGGGGGGAAGGTTTGGATGTGATTACTTGTTTGTTCTCCTCTGCTGTTTGCTCTGTTGTTTGGATTTTTTCTGTGTAAAAGTTGTCGAGTGTTAAAGATTTCTTCTTGCTTTTTCTCTTTTGGGGTTATTTTGCCTGGCTTGCTGTTATTGTTAATATTTCTTTCTCAGTCAGAAGTCTGGGTGAGGCAGATAGGCTTTCTGCCCATGGAGCTGTGGAGCAGTTTTCACCTGAGTCAGAGAGCCATGTGCCTTCTCAGCTTTATCCTTGAGGCCAAAGTAGGTCAGCACTCTCTAGGCTCCTGAGGTCTCAAGTCTAGTTGTTCTCAGGGTCAAGCCTCCTGGTGGCCCCCTTGCTTGCTCCTCTGCCCGAAACAGTCTCAGGGCGCTGCTTCTCAGTCATGCACCCCTCTGCACTGGGTCCCCACCCAAGTTCCACACCTGCGCTCAGGGTCCTCGTCTGCGCCTGCACTCAAGGTCTGTGTTCAAAGTCCAGTTCTTTAGCCTCTTTGAGTCTTAAGCATTGCTGCTCTCAGGAGCAGGCCCTGGTGATACCAGGTAGCTGCCAAGAACTGTGTGCTGGCTTTGGACCTGTAGGTGCTGTGGGGAGAGGGAGTTTCTCAGATCGTGTTTTAGAGAGAGGTATTTCACCCTCTTATAGCATGGAAATGCCCTGGTCCCACATACCTTCAGTGCTGTGCCCTGTTGTGAGGTCCCTTCGTTCTTTTGGATTTGTTTTTATGTCCTCTTGAGGAGTCCTATATGTGTGGGTTAGGAGAGGTTAAGCAGCTGCTTTTTACTCTGCCGCCATCTTAACCCGGAAGCCTAGGAATACTTCTTGACATTTCAAAGAATGGACTACCATGAGAGTTTACTAGAAGTCTTCAAGCAAGATTGGATAACCACTTGTTTGGAATGTTATTGAGTGGATTCTTTTTCAGGGATGGGTTTGGCTAGATGAGGTCCTTTCCAATTGTATGTTTCTATAACATATATGACACTACAAATGCTATCTGTTGTTATTGTTATTTGGTCATTTTTGTTGTGATCAACTCTTCATGACACCATTTGGAATTTTCTTGCTAAAGATATTGGAGTGGTTTGCCATTTCCTTCTCCATCTCATTTTATAGATGATGAAGCTGAGGCAAACAGGGTTAAATGACTTGTCTAGGGTCACACAGCTAGTAAGTGTCTGAGGCCAGATTTGAACTCAGGAAGATGAATCTTCCTAATTCCAAGTCGAGCACTCTATCTACTGTGCCAGGGACATCAGGCAGTGGAGATGGGTAGGAAAATATTCCAGACACAGAGAATAGCTAAAGAAAAGGCTTGGAGTGAAGAGATGGAGTATCTTAACTGAAGTAAGATCAAAAAGGCAGTGTCACTGGATCAAAGGCAAGGTGTAAAGAATAAGAAGCCTGAAAAGATAGGAGGAAGGGAAGTTATAAAGGACTAGGGACAACTATCAGAGAATTTTGTATTTGATCCTTGAGTCCAGAGGAAACCACTGGAATTTATTGAATAGGGTGTGGGATGGAATGATATGTTGTGACCTGCACTTTAGGAAAATCCCTTTGGTGGCTCAGTGGAGGGAAGACTGGAAAGAAGAAAGATTTGAAGCAGGCAGGCATACCAACAGGCTATTATAATGGTACAGGTGTGAAGTGATGAGCATCCGTACCAGGGTAATGGCAGTATCAGAGGAAAGAAGGGCTCACAAGGGAAAGATGGAGCAAATGTAAAATGAGCAAGCCTAGATAATAGACTGGATGTGGAGTTAAGGCTTCTGGAATTTTTTTGTGTCAATTCAGTCTATTCTTCTGTCCTCATTTAATCTCATTTTCCATTTATACTATTTATACTATTTGCACTTAGGGGGCAAAGTAAAAGCATGGATTCACCTGAGCTCTCCCAAATTCCCCTCCAAACAACTTTAAAATAATATCTCAAGGGGGCAGCTGGGTAGCTCAGTGGATTGAGAGCCAGGCCTAGAGACAGGAGGTCCTAGGTTCAAATCTGGCCTCAGACACTTCCCAGCTGTGTGACCCTGGGCAAGTCACTTGACCCCCATTGCCTACCCTTACCACTCTTCCACCTATAAGTCAATACACAGAAGTTAAGGGTTTAAAATAAAAAAAAAATAAAAATAAATAAAAATAATATCTCAAGATGAATTCTAGAAGAACCAGCAAAAGAATGGAGTGAAACAATGTTCCTTCCCAAGATATTTAGAAGGTTGACAGGAAAGGTTTGTCTCCCTGGGGTGAGAGTGGCATTCAGTCCAGTATAAGCCACACCAGCTAGACCTTGCCCAGGCAAGTTAGCATCAAGTCTCAGCAGGTCAGGAAGAGATTAAAATTTTTTAAAAGGGGGACACAGCTGGGTGGCTGAGTGGATTAAGAGCCAGGCCCAGAGACAGGAGGTCCTGGGTTCAAATCTTGCCTCAGACACTTCCTAGCTATGTGACCCTGGGCAAGTCACTTGACCCCCATTGCCTAGCCCTTACCACTCTTCCACCTATGAGCCAATACACAGAAGTTAAGGGTTTGACTGTAAAAATCCTTGTGCCAAAAAAGGGTAATGGCCGCAAATGGGTCCTTGTTTATTTTAAGAAACACCCAAACTAGGACTCTCTATGAAATGTATAATACCTTTGGGCCCTTATGTGTCCTGGTGGGACAATACTGAAATGTAGATTTTAAATATGGAATGATTCATTGGAAAGACTAATATGTCTCACAACAAATCAGAAAGGGGTTTGTGAAACGTTAACACTAGCTGTTTGTATCCTTTTTACTTGTACCCTAAGATTGATTTTAAATTTTAAAAAGAGAGAATTTCGTATTAAGTTTGAAATAGTTCACTTTCTGATTGAATTAAATTGCAATTCAATCCCATTCTTTGATTGAGTTAAGAAAACTTGGTTCTAATCTGTCAAAAAGCTACTTAAGGGCTTCCGGGTTAAGATGGCGGCAGAGTAAGAAGCAGCTCTTAACCTCTCCTGACCGAAACATACAAAACTCCTCAAGGGGACATAAAAACAAGTCCAGACGAACGGAGGAACCCCACAACAGGGCATAGCGTGGAAGGTACGTGGAATCGAGACATTTCCAAGCTAAAAAGGGCTCTCACTCACTCAATCGCGAGCTGAGCAACCGCCCCACCCCCACCCCCTCCACACTCACCTATAGCTCCGAACCCAGCTAAAAAGAAATAGAGCAAGTTTGGGGCACCCATCGAGTCATCAGCAGCTCCGGGACCTGTTCCTGAGAGCAGCAAGACTTAGGACCCCATTAAGTCAAAAAAAGCACGCGAAATCTGAGCGCGCGCGCCGGAGCAGGACGCTGGGCGCACAGAGTGCCGGCTGAGTAGAGGCGTGGGTGGAGGCAGAACTAAGCCTAAGTGGGGAACCAGTGCAGACGGGTATACGACTGTGGAAACAGCGCCCTGAGACTTGTAAAGAAACCTCCAGCAGAGGATCAAGCAAGAGGGCCCACCAGGGGGCTTGACCTTGGAAAAAACCAGAATTCAGACCTCAGGAGCCAATAGATTGGGAACAGACACTGAGCCCGAGGATAAAGCTGAGAAGCTGCTGGGCTAATGATGGCTACTCAGCATCAGGAGGTTCAGAAGAGAAAGAATAATAACAAAAAGAAGAAGTCTTTAACACTCGACAGCTTTTACACAGAGAAAA